>NW_027662066.1:45000-77500 GCF_963422515.1 Blennius ocellaris | reverse complement strand
CGCTCGGCGCTGTGCGTGTACGGCATGGCGGAGCTGGACGCCATGCTGCTGAGGGCCCAGGAAGTGTGCTACACCGAGGGGGGGCGGGGCCTCGGCGGCCAGGAGGAGGCCTACATCGAGTACGCCGTTTCCTCGAAGTGCCTCAAGCTACCGAAGGTGAGCGCCGGCCAGCAGGAGTGACACCAGACAGCACAGCGCTAACGTGACCTCAGACCGTGGTTTCCAGCGGTGGTTCCTGTTGCCATGGCAGCTCCCCCGATGGTTCCTGTTGCCATGGCAGCTCCCCCGGTGGTTCCTGTTGCCATGGCAGCACCCTGTGGTGGTTCCTGTTGCCATGGCAATGCTCCCTGCAGTGGTTCCTGTTGCCATAGCAATGCTCCCTGTGGTGGTTCCTGTTGCCATGGCAGCTCCCCCCGGTGGTTCCTGTTGCCATGGCAGCTCCCCCCGGTGGTTCCTGTTGCCATGGCAGCTCCCCCCGGTGGTTCCTGTTGCCATGGCAGCGCCCCCGGTGGTTCCTGTTGCCATGGCAGCGCCCCCGGTGGTTTCCTGTTGCCATGGCAGCTCCCCCGGTGGTTCCTGTTGCCATGGCAGCGCCCCCGGTGGTTCCTGTTGCCATGGCAGCGCCCCCGGTGGTTCCTGTTGCCATGGCAGCTCCCCCCGGTGGTTCCTGTTGCCATGGCAGCGCCCCCCCGGTGGTTCCTGTTGCCATGGCAGCGCCCCCGGTGGTCTCAGAGTTACTGCAGCTCCTCTGAAGCTCCATGTTTGTGTGGATAATTAATCTGTGAGCTCGTCTTTCATGTAGAATTTCACTGTTGCAACTTTTCTGGGAATCAAGAGCTCAAATTAAATTTGTGCCAATTTGTGAAAATCAGCAGAACCGAGACGAGAACGAGTCGGGAAAACTGATGACATCACAGCTCAGCAGCTGACCCCAATACAGTGTGTGTGTGTGTGTGTGTGTGTGTGTGTGTGTGTGTGTGTGTGTGTGTGTGTGTGTGTGTGTGTGTGTGTGTGTGTGTGTGTGTGTGTGTGTGTGTGTGTGTGTGTGTGTGTGTGTGTGTGTGTGTGGATTAAAGTGTTCTCTTCAGCAGCTGGACTGATCATCAGACAGCTGTCACTCAAACACAGAGATGAAAAGTGTACATGTGTTAAAGGTGGCTGTAAACATGTTGTTTAGTCAACAAGCCGACGTGTTGTTTAGTAAACAAAACAATATGTTGTTTAGTAAATAAGCCAATGTGTTTAGTAAACAAAACAATGTGTTGTTTCGTAAACAAAATGGTGTGTTGTTTAGTAAACAAGCCGGCGTGTTGTTTAGTAAATAAGCCGGCGTGTTGTTTAGTAAATAAGCCGGTGTGTTGTTTAGTAAACAAGCCAACGTGTTGTTTGGTAAACAAGCCAGTGTGTTGTTTAGTAAACAAAACAATGTGTTGTTTAGTAAACAAGCCGGCGTGTTGTTTAGTAAACAAAACAATATGTTGTTTAGTAAATAAGCCAATGTGTTTAGTAAACAAAACAATGTGTTGTTTCGTAAACAAAATGGTGTGTTGTTTAGTAAACAAGCCGGCGTGTTGTTTAGTAAATAAGCCGGCGTGTTGTTTAGTAAATAAGCCGGTGTGTTGTTTAGTAAACAAGCCAACGTGTTGTTTGGTAAACAAGCCAGTGTGTTGTTTAGTAAACAAAACAATGTGTTGTTTAGTAAACAAGCCGGCGTGTTGTTTAGTAAACAAAACAATGTGTTGTTTAGTAAACAAGCCGGCGTGTTGCAGGACTCCCTCTCTGAATACCCCTGCGGAGGCGAACACACCCCCAACCCCATCGCCAGCGCTGTGCCGCTCCCGGCCACACCCACCTTCACCTCCACCACCCAGCTGACCGCCGTCGCCACAGCAACCGAGGCGGGACACACCATCGCCTTCCTGGGGGACAAAGAGGGGCGTTTACATAAGGTGACCACACACACACACACACACACACACACACACACACACAGACACACACACACACACACACACACACACACACAGACACACACACACACACACACACAGACACACACACACACACACACAGACACACACACACACAGACACACACACACACACACACACACACACAGACACACACACACACAGACACACACACACACACACACACAGACACACACACACACACACACACACACACAGACACACACACACACAGACACACACACAGACACACACACACAGACACACACACACACAGACACACACACAGACACACACACACACACAGACACACACACACACAGACACACACACACACAGACACACACACAGACACACACACAGACACACACACACACACAGACACACACACACACAGACACACACACAGACACACACACACACACACACACACACACACACACACACACACACACACACACACACACACACACACACAGACACACACAGACACACACTCCCAGCAGTCATGTTGTGTTTGTCATATTTCCTCAGGTTGTCTCTTCTTGTCACTCGGCTGTCGTTGTGTTTCGCCTCGTTGTGTATTTGTGTTGTTGATTTGTTTGTCCTGCGTCACATCAAAGCTCCTCACGACTCTTCAACTTGTTTTGTTTGAGGATTTTAATCTCATTGAATTCACATTTATTTCTGTTGATCCGATGTTTTCAGTCCGTTCAGAGGAGGAGCATCGCTGGTAGCATTAGCATTAGCTGGTAGGGTTAGCCACAGGAATCAGCTGTTTTCCTGTTTGGGTCCAACTGGAAAGGACACACACGCACACACACCCACACACACACACACACACACACATACACACACACACACACACACACACACACACACACACACACACACACACACACACACTGAGGGAACAGAGCAGCTTGTAGCCTGCAGCTCCACAACACAATGATACTGAGTGTGTGTGTGTGTGTGTGTGTGTGTGTGTGTGTGTGTGTGTGTGTGTGTGTGTGTGTGTGTGTGTGTGTGTGTGTGTGTGTGTGGCTCGGGGGCCTGGACATGTTTTCTTCGGGGATCGGTCACATGGGACCGCACAGACTTTTGTTGTTGGTTGGCTAACGGGCTCCCAGGTGCATTCTGGGTAAGGATCCAGCAAGATGCCCCCCGAGCGTGTTTGGGTGTGTGTGTGTGTGTGTGTGTGTGTGTGCAGGACCAGATTTAACACAAAAATTTAGGACATAAGGTTTTTACCTTATGTTCCTTTTCTCTTCGTTACAATTCTTGAAGGAATTTGTTTGCTTCTGTCCTGGTCCTGGTCCTGGTCCCGGTCCTGGTCCTGGTCCCGGTCCTGGTCCCGGTCCTGGTCTTGGTTAAAGCAGTCCGTCAGTCAAGGTCCTAAAGATCTAATGTGTGTTTCAGACTTTAGCAGAGATTCTGTTCCCATGTTGAAAAGTTCCTGTCCTGTGTGTGTGTGTGTGTGTGTGTGTGTGTGTGTGTGTGTGTGTGTGTGTGTGTGTGTGTGTGTGTGTGTGTGTGTGTGTGTGTGTGTGCGTGCGTGTGCG
Source organism: Blennius ocellaris (assembly GCF_963422515.1). NCBI lineage: Eukaryota > Metazoa > Chordata > Actinopteri > Blenniiformes > Blenniidae > Blennius > Blennius ocellaris. The sequence goes on along the minus strand of NW_027662066.1, from coordinate 73,968 downwards.
TGCGTGTGCGTGTGCGCGTGCGCGTGTGTGTGTGTGTGTGTGCCTCCAGGCCGCGAGGTAAGCCGCTCCGCTTTGATTCTGCTGGTTAATATTTGATCATCCGACAGAAAAGTTCCAGGTTCTACTGGAGTCTTACCCACGATGCACCTGGGGACTAAAGTCTTACCCACGATGCACCTGGGGACTAAAGTCTTACCCACGATGCACCTGGGGACTAAAGTCTTACCCACGATGCACCTGGGGACTGAAATCTTACCCACGATGCACCTGGGGACTGAAGTCTTACCCACGATGCACCTGGGGACCTTCAGAGTGAAACCTGAGCAGATCGATCAATACTGGCTTATTGAGATCAAATCAGTATTAAACCAGATGAAGTTAAAGTCCTGGAGGTCAGAGCAGTAGAACCAGGGGAATAGACCTATAGGAGTAGAACCAGGGGAATAGATCTATAGGAGTAGAACCAGGGGAATAGATCTATAGGAGTAGAACCAGGTGAATAGATCTATTGGAGTAGAACCAGGGGAATAGATCTATTGGAGTAGAACCAGAAGAATAGACCTATAGGAGTAGAACCAGGGGAATAGATCCAGAGGACTAACTGAGGCTCTCTGGGGTTCTGGTTTGGAGAACCACTTCTCCAACTGGATCCTGAGAACCTCATTACTGCGGTCCTTTACTCTCCCCGTTGCCATGGATACGGAGCCTGCAGCTGAACGTGAACCAGAACTTTGTAGTTGGAGTCTTTCATCTCTTCAGCTGAGGTGAAGCGTCTCCCCCTGCTGGCGGCAGCTGGTCACTGCAGCTCCTCCTGCTGGCGGCAGCTGGTCACTGCAGCTCCCCCTGCTGGCGGCAGCTGGTCACTGCAGCTCCCCCTGCTGGCGGCAGCTGGTCACTGCAGCTCCTCCTGCTGGCGGCAGCTGGTCACTGCAGCTCCTCCTGCTGGCGGCAGCTGGTCACTGCAGCTCCTCCTGCTGGCGGCAGCAGGTCACTGCAGCTCCTCCTGCTGGCGGCAGCTGGTCACTGCAGCTCCTCCTGCTGGCGGCAGCAGGTCACTGCAGCTCCCCCTGCTGGCGGCAGCTGGTCACTGCAGCTCCTCCTGCTGGCGGCAGCTGGTCACTGCAGCTCCTCCTGCTGGCGGCAGCTGGTCACTGCAGCTCCTCCTGCTGGCGGCAGCTGGTCACTGCAGCTCCTCCTGCTGGCGGCAGCAGGTCACTGCAGCTCCTCCTGCTGGCGGCAGCTGGTCACTGCAGCTCCTCCTGCTGGCGGCAGCAGGTCACTGCAGCTCCCCCTGCTGGCGGCAGCTGGTCACTGCAGCTCCCCCTGCTGGCGGCAGCTGGTCACTGCAGCTCCTCCTGCTGGCGGCAGCTGGTCACTGCAGCTCCTCCTGCTGGCGGCAGCTGGTCACTGCAGCTCCTCCTGCTGGCGGCAGCAGGTCACTGCAGCTCCTCCTGCTGGCGGCAGCTGGTCACTGCAGCTCCCCCTGCTGGCGGCAGCTGGTCACTGCAGCTCCTCCTGCTGGCGGCAGCTGGTCACTGCAGCTCCTCCTGCTGGCGGCAGCTGGTCACTGCAGCTCCCCCTGCTGGCGGCAGCTGGTCACTGCAGCTCCTCCTGCTGGCGGCAGCTGGTCACTGCAGCTCCTCCTGCTGGCGGCAGCTGGTCACTGCAGCTCCTCCTGCTGGCGGCAGCTGGTCACTGCAGCTCCTCGCCTCCTGCACCTTTTCTCTTCAGCTGTTAAATTAATAACGATATTTTAACACACTGGAATATTTAGAGCCAGGTGTCAAATGACCATGATGGCCTCATAGAAAAGAAAACAGCCTTAAAATGTGACACACACACACACACACACACACACACACACACACACACACACACACACACACACACACACACACACCTGCTGGCTGGACCAGAAGTGAAGCAGGATCAATAAATGTGAATAAAATAAAATCCTAAATCTAATTGAATCATTTCAGTCAGACTGTGTGACTTGTTGTTGTTGTTGTTATTGTTGTTTCAGGTGTTGGTGCGTCCTGATCGGTCCGGCGTTCTCTACGGCAGTGTGGGCGTGGACGCCGGCAGCGCCGTCAGCGCCGACCTCCTATTGGACGAGAGCCAGCAGCATGTTTACACTCTGACCAGCAGCCGGGTGAGACACACACACACACACACACACACACAAACCTTCCCATGTAAACAGGAAGTGACCTGAGCTGCTTCCTGTCCCTCAGCTGTCCAAGGTCCCCGTCTCGTCCTGCCAGACACACAAAGACTGTCGGTCCTGTCTGTCGGCCCGAGACCCGTACTGTGGCTGGTGTGTCCTGGAGGGCAGGTACACCACCCTACACCACCCTGCACCACCCTACACCACGCTGCACCACCCTACACCACTGCTACACCACCCTACACCTCCCTGCACCACCCTGCACCACCCTACACCACCGTGCACCACCCTACACCACTGCTACACCACCCTACACCTCCCTGCACCACCCTACACCACCCTACACCTCCCTGCACCACCCTGCACCACCCTACACCTCCCTGCACCACCCTGCACCACCCCACACCACCCTGCACTGCACCACCCTGCACCACCCCACACCACCCTGCACCACTGCTTCACCACCCTACACCACCCTTCACCACCCTTCCCCACCCCACACCACCCTTCACCACCCTGCACCACCCTGCACCACTGCTACACCACCCCACACCACCCTGCACCACTGCTTCACCACCCTACACCACCCTACACCACCACTACACCACCTCTTCACCACCCTTCACCAGTTGACCAATAGACTAGTTCACTAATAGACTAGTTGACTAGTAGGCTAGTTGACCAGTTGATTAGTAGACTAGTAGACCAGTTGACTAGTAGACCAATAGACTAGTAGATTAGTAGACTAGTAGAGCAGTTGACCAGTAGACTAGTAGGCTAGTTGACCAGTTGACTAGTTGACTAGTAGACTAGTTGACTAGTTGACTAGTAGGCTAGTTGACCAGTTGACCAGTTGACCAGTAGACTAGTAGGCTAGTTGACCAGTTGACTAGTAGACTAGTAGAGCAGTTGACCAGTAGACTAGTAGGCTAGTTGACCAGTTGACTAGTTGACTAGTAGACTAGTTGACTAGTTGACTAGTAGGCTAGTTGACCAGTTGACTAGTTGACTAGTAGACTAGTTGACTAGTTGACTAGTTGACTAGTTGACTAGTTGACTAGTAGACTAGTTGACTAGTTGACTAGTTGACCACATCAGTTCCAGACAGAATCTTTATCTACCGGAGTTCAAACAGGATTTTAATCTTGAAATGTTGAAGAAGTATTGAAGTTTGATTCTGATTAAATTCTCTATGAAACAAAAACCTTCAGATTATTTTTCTGGAAAAATGACAAATATAAAAGTTACGGTTTTAAATTCTTGATTGAGTTAGTCTGTAATTTAACTGGAGGAGGTTTTAGTTTGAGGGTTTATCTTCCAGATGTTCTCGGAAACACGAGTGTCGGCGCCACCTGCTGTCCAACCACTGGCTCTGGAGCTTCGACCCGACCAATCAGTGTGTCACTGTGCAGAACCTGCAGCCGGCCAATCAGAGCAAGCACGAGCAGACACAGGTGGGCGGGGCTCAGAACAGGAAGTGTGTGTGTTGGTCAGACCGTCAGCCTTCACGCCGTCTCTCCGTCTGTCTCCAAGGTAACGCTGTCAGTCGTCCAGCTCCCCGCCCTCACGGAGGCGGAGTCTCTCTCCTGTGTCTTTGGGCTCCTCCCACCTCAGCCCGCGGTCGTCATGGGAACAAGCATCACATGCCAGTCGCCGCGCCCGGAGCTGCTCCCCGACATGCCGACAGGAAGTGGTGGGTGGACGCCGCCTTTCAAAAACCAAGTCGTCTGAATCCCCCATCCGCAGTGTGACTCCTACTTCCTGTTTCCTGTTTCCTCCCCCCTCCCCCCCCCCCCCGCAGATCACATGATCCTGCCCGTGTCGCTGATGTTCGGTCATGTGACCGTCACCACGGGAAACATGACGTTCTACGACTGCGTCGCCGTGAGCCGCCTGAACCGGAGCTCCCAGTAAGACGCCCGGGAACATGAATACAGAAACACTGACGATGAAGATGAGGGTGGTGATGATGATGATGCTGATGGTGTGTGTGTGTGTGTGTGTGTGTTCCAGGTGTCTGGCCTGTGTCAGCAGTGTGTGGAGGTGCAACTGGTGTCCTCTGGATCAACTCTGCTCTCATAACCAGAGCTGTCTGTCCCAACACATGGTCCTCAACCAGAGGGTGAGACATGGACCTGTCTGTCTCTCTCTCTCTCTCTCTCTCTCTCTCTCTCTGTCAGTCTGTAATTCCCCCGGTCTCTGTGCCTGCAGGACTCCCCCGGCCCCCCCTCCTGTCCCATCGTCTTTGCCCTGCAGAGTTCTGCCTTAGTGCCCATGAGCCTGAGCAGCATCGTGGTGCTGCAGGGTCGAAACCTGGACGTCTATACGGGGGACGGGGGTCAGTGTCGTGACGCCGCAACGTCTTATTGCTTTTTAAGCCTTTTTATACTTCTATTTATTCTTTTAAATGGTTTTATTCTTATTTGTAGTTTTTTTATGTGTTTTTTATTTTTATTTTATGGTTTTATACTTATTTAGTGTTGGAGCTCATTTGCATTGTTTTAGTTTATTGTTTTTATGTGCAGCACTTTGGAGACGCTTTGTTGTTGAATGTGCTTTATAAATAAAGTGGATTGGATTGACAACCCCCCCCCCCCCCCTAACCTCCCCCCCCCCCCCCCCCCCCCCCCCCCCCCCCCCCCCCCCCCCCCCCCCGTGTGTGTGTGTGTGTGTGTGTGTGTGTGTGTGTGTGTGTGTGTGTGTCTCCAGGATGAAGCTCCCTACATGTGTGTTGTGGAAATCGAAGGAATTCAAATCAACTTGACAGCTCGTGTAGAGAAAACACACGACAACACACACACCTTCACCTGCAGCCCGCACAAGGTAACACACACACACACACACACACACACACACACACACACACACACACACACACACACACACACACACACACACACAGGTAGTAAACACACGGGTACTACTGCTACACGTGATAACACCGTCTCACTCCGTGTGTGTGTGTGTGTGTGTGTGTGTGTGTGTGTGTGTGTGTGTGTGTGTGTGTGTGTGTGTGTGTGTGTGTGTGTGTGTGTGTGTGTGTGTGTGTGTGTGTGTAGTTCCAGTACGCGGTCAGTCGGCTGCAGTACTGGGCGCCAGTCTTCCTGCGGATCGGACGGTGGCGAGTCGACGCCTCACCTGGACTGAGCCGTAAGCATCTCGCACACACACACACACACACACACACACACACACACACACACACACACACACACACACACACACACACACACACACACACACACACACACACACGAACACGTCGGTCACGTCTTTCCGTCTGTGACACACAGTGCAGCTGTACGACTGCTCTGCCGGCCAATCAGATTGCTCGCAGTGCAGGGCGGTGCCTGAGGAGTATGGCTGCGTGTGGTGTCCGGGAAGCCCCGCCCCCAGCTGCAGGTACAACCAATCGTGCTCTGACGCCCCTGCTGACACGTGCCCGCCCCCTCAGATCACCCGGGTGAGTCCACCTGCTCGCCACTATGTCTGTCTCAAGTCACCATGGAAACGCTGACTCCACCCACTCCGCCCTGCAGGTGCTGCCGGTGTCCGGCCCCCTGGAGGGCGGAGTCCTGGTGACCATCACCGGGTCCAACCTGGGCATGAGGTACCAGGATGTGGTGGGCGGAGTCACAGTGGCAGGAGTTCAGTGTCCACCACAACCTGACGGATACGAGATCTCCACCAGGTGAGCTTTAGTCACTCACCTGTCACCCACCTGTCACTCACCTGTCACTCACCTGTCACTCACCTGTCACCCACCTGTCACCCACCTGTCTCTCACCTGTCTCTCACCTGTCACCCACCTGTCACCCACCTGTCTCTCACCTGTCACCCACCTGTCACCCACCTGTCACCCACCTGTCTCTCACCTGTCACCCACCTGTCACCCACCTGTCTCTCACCTGTCACCCACCTGTCTCTCACCTGTCTCTCACCTGTCACCCACCTGTCACCCACCTGTCACCCACCTGTCACTCACCTGTCACCCACCTGTCTCTCACCTGTCTCTCACCTGTCACCCACCTGTCTCTCACCTGTCTCTCACCTGTCACCCACCTGTCACCCACCTGTCACCCACCTGTCACCCACCTGTCACTCACCTGTCACTCAGCTGTCACCCACCTGTCTCTCACCTGTCTCTCACCTGTCACCCACCTGTCACCCACCTGTCTCTCACCTGTCACCCACCTGTCACCCACCTGTCACCCACCTGTCTCTCACCTGTCACCCACCTGTCACCCACCTGTCTCTCACCTGTCACCCACCTGTCTCTCACCTGTCTCTCACCTGTCACCCACCTGTCACCCACCTGTCACCCACCTGTCACTCACCTGTCACCCACCTGTCTCTCACCTGTCTCTCACCTGTCACCCACCTGTCTCTCACCTGTCTCTCACCTGTCACCCACCTGTCACCCACCTGTCACCCACCTGTCACCCACCTGTCACTCACCTGTCACTCAGCTGTCACCCACCTGTCACTCACCTGTCACTCACCTGTCACCCACCTGTCACCCACCTGTCACTCACCTGTCACCCACCTGTCACTCACCTGTCACCCACCTGTCACCCACCTGTCACTCACCTGTCACCCACCTGTCACTCAGCTGTCACCCACCTGTCACCCACCTGTCACTCACCTGTCACCCACCTGTCACCCACCTGTCTCTCACCTGTCACCCACCTGTCACCCACCTGTCACCCACCTGTCACTCACCTGTCACCCACCTGTCACCCACCTGTCACCCACCTGTCACTCACCTGTCACTCACCTGTCACCCACCTGTGACCCACCTGTCTCTCACCTGTCTCTCACCTGTCACCCACCTGTCACCCACCTGTAACCCACCTGTCACTCACCTATCACCCACCTGTCACTCACCTGTCACCCACCTGTCTCTCACCTGTCACCCACCTGTCACTCACCTGTCACCCACCTGTCACTCACCTGTCACCCACCTGTCACCCACCTGTAACCCACCTGTCACTCACCTGTCACCCACCTGTCACTCACCTGTCACCCACCTGTCACTCACCTATCACCCAACTATCACCCACCTGTCACTCACCTGTCACCCACCTGTCTCTCACCTGTCACTAACCTGTCACCCACCTGTCACTCACCTGTCACCCACCTGTCTCTCACCTGTCACTCACCTGTCACCCACCTGTCTCTCACCTGTCACCCACCTGTCACCCACCTGTCACCCACCTGTCACCCACCTGTCACCCACCTGTCTCTCACCTGTCACTCACCTGCCACCCACCTGTCTCTCACCTGTCACCCACCTGTCACCCACCTGTCTCTCACCTGTCACTCACCTGCCACCCACCTGTCTCTCACCTGTCTCTCACCTGTCACCCACCTGTCACCCACCTGTCACCCACCTGTCACTCACCTGTCACTCAGCTGTCACCCACCTGTCTCTCACCTGTCTCTCACCTGTCACCCACCTGTCACCCACCTGTCTCTCACCTGTCACCCACCTGTCACCCACCTGTCACCCACCTGTCACTCACCTGTCACCCACCTGTCTCTCACCTGTCTCTCACCTGTCACCCACCTGTCTCTCACCTGTCTCTCACCTGTCTCTCACCTGTCTCTCACCTGTCACCCACCTGTCACCCACCTGTAACCCACCTGTCACTCACCTATCACCCACCTGTCACTCACCTGTCACCCACCTGTCTCTCACCTGTCACCCACCTGTCACTCACCTGTCACCCACCTGTCACTCACCTGTCACCCACCTGTCACCCACCTGTAACCCACCTGTCTCTCACCTGTCACCCACCTGTCACTCACCTGTCACCCACCTGTCACTCAGCTGTCACCCACCTGTCACTCACCTGTCACCCACCTGTCACTCACCTGTCACTCACCTGTCACCCACCTGTGACCCACCTGTCTCTCACCTGTCACTCACCTGTCACCCACCTGTCACCCACCTGTGACCCACCTGTCACTCACCTGTCACCCACCTGTCACCCACCTGTCACCCACCTGTAACCCACCTGTCACCCACCTGTCACTCACCTGTCACCCACCTGTCACCCACCTGTCACTCACCTGTCACCCACCTGTCACTCACCTATCACCCACCTGTCACTCACCTGTCACCCACCTGTCTCTCACCTGTCACCCACCTGTCACTCACCTGTCACCCACCTGTCACTCAGCTGTCACCCACCTGTCACTCACCTGTCACCCACCTGTCACTCACCTGTCACTCACCTGTCACCCACCTGTGACCCACCTGTCTCTCACCTGTCACTCACCTGTCACCCACCTGTCACCCACCTGTGACCCACCTGTCACTCACCTGTCACCCACCTGTCACCCACCTGTCACCCACCTGTAACCCACCTGTCACCCACCTGTCACTCACCTGTCACCCACCTGTCACCCACCTGTCACTCACCTATCACCCACCTGTCACCCACCTGTCACTCACCTGTCACTCACCTGTCACCCACCTGTCACTCACCTGTCACTCACCTGTCACTCACCTGTCACCCACCTGTCACCCACCTGTCACTCACCTGTCACCCACCTGTCACTCACCTGTCACCCACCTGTCACCCACCTGTCACTCACCTGTCACTCACCTGTCACCCACCTGTCACCCACCTGTCACCCACCTATCACCCACCTGTCACCCACCTGTCACTCACCTGTCACCCACCTGTCTCTCACCTGTCACTAACCTGTCACCCACCTGTCACTCACCTGTCACCCACCTGTCTCTCACCTGTCACTCACCTGTCACCCACCTGTCTCTCACCTGTCACCCACCTGTCACCCACCTGTCACTCACCTGTCACCCACCTGTCACCCACCTGTCACCCACCTGTCTCTCACCTGTCACTCACCTGCCACCCACCTGTCTCTCACCTGTCACCCACCTGTCTCTCACCTGTCACTCACCTGCCACCCACCTGTCTCTCACCTGTCACCCACCTGTCACTCAACCACATTGTGTTTCAGGGTTGTGTGTGAGCTGCAGCCCACCGAGCAGCCGGGGGCGGGGCCTGTCTTGGTTGCCGTGGGAACGACTCCTCCCGGGAGGTCCAGTCAGAGGTTCACCTATCAGGTGAGACCTGAGTAACTAAGTTATGGTGGGAAAGTAACTTAGTTACTGAGCTTCACTCAGACCTGGTTGTGGTCTGTGTTCAGGACCCTCGGCTCCTGGACCTGGTCCCTGGTAAAGGTCCAGTCTCTGGAGGGACCAGACTGACCATCAGGGGGCGCCAGCTGCTGACCGGCCAGACCTCGGACCTGAGGGCCTTCCTGGGACCAGAGCCCTGCTTCATGTGAGTACTGGTACTGGTACCAGGTAGCTACCTACTAGTACTGTCACCAGTACCAGGTAACTTCCTACCAGTACTGTCACCAGTACCAGGTAACTACCTACTAGTACTGTCACCAGTACCAGGTAACTACCTACTGGTACTCTCACCAGTACCAGGTAACTACCTACTAGTACTGTCACCAGTACCAGGTAACTACCTACTGGTACTCTCACCTGTACCAGGTAACTACCTACTAGTACTGTCACCAGTACCAGGTAACTTCCTACCAGTACTGTCACCAGTACCAGGTAACTACCTACTGGTACTGTCACCTGTACCAGGTTAATTGTCTACTAGTACTGTCACCTGTACCAGGTAACTTCCTACCAGTACTGTCACCAGTACCAGGTAACTACCTACTGGTACTGTCACCTGTACCAGGTTAATTGTCTACTAGTACTGTCACCAGTACCAGGTAACTTCCTACCAGTACTGTCACCAGTACCAGGTAACTACCTACTGGTACTGTCACCTGTACCAGGTTAATTGTCTACTAGTACTGTCACCAGTACCAGGTAACTTCCTACCAGTACTGTCACCTGTACCAGGTAACTACCTACTAGTACTGTCACCAGTACCAGGTAACTACCTACTAGTTCTGTCACCAGTACCAGGTAACTACCTACTGGTACTGTCACCTGTACCAGGTAACTTCCTACCAGTACTGTCACCAGTACCAGGTAACTACCTACTGGTACTGTCACCTGTACCAGGTAACTTCCTACCAGTACTGTCACCAGTACCAGGTAACTACCTACTGGTACTGTCACCAGTACCAGGTAACTACCTACTAGTACTGTCACCAGTACCAGGTAACTACCTACTGGTACTGTCACCAGTACCAGGTAACTACCTACTGGTACTCTCACCTGTACCAGGTAACTACCTACTGGTACTGTCACCAGTACCAGGTAACTACCTACTGGTACTGTCACCAGTACCAGGTTAATTGTCTACTAGTACTGTCACCAGTACCAGGTAACTACCTACTGGTACTGTCACCAGTACCAGGTTAATTGTATACTAGTACTGCTGGACCCAGATTCCTGCAACGTCTTTGTAACTAGTTGTTTTAGAACTTACTAGTACTTTTAAGATTACCTTCTTTTACACACCTTCTGGTTTCCTCCCCTTGTCTCCTTCCCTCCTCTCTTTGTTTCCTTCCTTGCCTCCTTGCCTCCTCAGTGTGGAGGAAGTGAGTGACACCCAGCTGGTGTGTCAGACGGGTTCCAGCCGGACCGGCGCCGTTCCGGTCCGGGTTTTGTTCGGCAAGGCGGAGCGGACCGTCCCGAACGCGACGTTCCGTTACCTTGACGACCCGGCGATCAGCGACGCCGCGCCGGCCGAGAGCTTCTACGCGTAAGAACCGCCACGACGGCCGGACGAGCGTCCGCGTCGCCGCTCCCCGTCGTAACGCCGACTTCCTGCTCGTGTCCTCAGCGGCGGGCGCGTCGTCATGGTGACGGGCAGCAACCTGGACGTGGTGCAGCAGCCAATCATCTCGGTGTGGGTGGAGCCTGTGGCGGTGCAGAGGGTGAAGCGGAAGCGCCGATTGGCTCTCCTGACTGCCAAGCAGCAGCTGGTCTTCAACAGCACCATGGCGACGGTGAGACGGGGCGACCAATCAGGGGCCGGCCGGCGGAATGAGCACTTCCTGTTTTGACCCGTGTGACTTCCTGCCAGGTGTCGGAGCGCTGCTCCGTCCTGTCGGCCAATCAGATGACGTGTCCCACGCCCGCCGTGACGCCCGACGTCAAGGTGAAGGGCGTCTGGTTCCAGCTGGACAACGTCCGGGTCCACTACGAGACCATCAAGGTACTGGTTCTGGTTCTGGGTCCAGACCTGCTCCAGGACTCCAGGAACAGTCTGCCCAATATCAACTTTTCTAAAGTTTTAAATATAAATCCACTGTAAACAAGGTAATAATCTAGAAACAGGTAATAATCTAGAACAAGGTAATAATCTAGATAACAAGGTAATAATCTAGATAACAAGGTAATAATCTAGAACAAGGCAATAATCCAGAACAAGGTAATAATCTAGATAACAAGGTAATAATCTAGAACAAGGCAATAATCTAGATAACAAGGTAATAATCTAGAACAAGGAAATAATCTAGAGAACAAGGTAATAACCTAGAACAAGGCAATAATCCAGAACAAGGTAATAATCTAGATAACAAGGTAATAATGTAGAACAAGGTAATAATCTAGAACAAGGCAATAATCTAGATGACAGGCAATAATCTAGATAACAAGGTAATAATCTAGAACAAGGCAATAATCTAGAGAACAAGGTAATAATGTAGAACAAGGTAATAACCTAGAGAACAAGGTAATAATCTAGAACAAGGTAATCTAGAACAAGGTAATAATCTAGATAACAAGGTAATAATCTAGAACAAGGTAATCATCTAGAACAAGGTAATAATCTAGAGAACAAGGTAATAATCTAGAGAACAAGGTAATAATCTAGAACAAGGTAATAATCTAGAACAAGGTAATAATCTAGAGAACAAGGTAATAATCTAGAACAAGGTAATAATCTAGAACAAGGTAATAATCTAGAGAACAAGGTAATAATCTAGAACAAGGTAATAATGTAGAGAACAAGGTAATAATCTAGAACAAGGTAATAATCTAGAACAAGGTAATAATCTAGAACAAGGTAATAATCTAGAACAAGGTAATAATCTAGAGAACAAGGTAATAATCTAGAGAACAAGGTAATAATCTAGAACAAGGTAATAATCTAGAGAACAAGGTAATTATCTAGAACAAGGTAATTATCTAGAACAAGGTAATAATCTAGAGAACAAGGTAACAAGTGTTGATGCTGAGTCATTGCCATCAGCATTAAAATACATTGAAAAATGTGCTGCTAAGATACTGTGTGTGTGTGAGCACTGTGTGGTCAACCATCATGTGACTGGTCCAGCCAATCAGAGGAGCCGTGTGTGTTGCCAGGCAGATTGGCTGCTTCAGTCTGTGCCGCCAGCCTGATTGGCTGCAGCTTGTGTGTTGTCATGGAGACGGATCCTGAGTCACCCACATGAGGAAAAAAGTACAAACGCAGGTCCCGAACAACTGCTTGTAGTTGGAGAACCGTGACACTTGGGTGAAAAATTCCTTCACCGTGGCCGTCGGGAGAAGTTGAAGGACGTGCGGTGTGGTTTTCGTGTCCTCACGAGGTTCCGTCTCCGTGTGAGGACTTGAGACAAATGTCTCAACTTTTGGCTGTGAGGGGGGAAATTGTCTTCTCAAAATACATTGCAGCGGATGGGAGGAATTCCTGCGCTTGCTGCCAATGAAGCCCCGTGGAGGGAGAACCGTGTCTCTCTGGGACAAAAGTGTCCCCTCGTGAGAAGCACAAGGCCTGTAGCTACAGTTTGATGTATAATATGTTGAGAAAGACGAAGAAATGTGGCCGTGGCGACGAGATAAAGATTTTTTTGTAATCCGACAGCTTCCCTCACTCGAGTGAAAGACTCTCCAATACACACCCATGTGAAACTGGAAAAAGGAGGGAAAACTTGATGACATTTGAAGGCTCATAGTTTAAAATTGGTGAAAGTTTGAAAAAATCCGAAGACATATCTGAATAGAGGACAAGTGCGGCAACTTTTTCAAAGTAAAATGGAGTCTTGAGCTGAAAATTTGGCCACGTGACGTGGCATGGAAAAAGTGATTTTTTTCAGGTTTTTTCTCAGCTTCAATGCAAAGCGGATGAGAAATTCTTTGCCGTTTTTTACGTTTTGTTTGGAAACCGTTTGGGATATCCATTATCTGAATAGTAGCACACCATTCCGCATGTAACGATATACTATTTGTGTCCGTACTCCAAACGGTGCCGGACTAGTTAGCCGCCGAAATTTGCGGCATACGAAAAAGATAGCAGTATTTGAGCGACGCCTCTTAAAGAGACAGGAACAATTAAAAAGGTAGCAGTATTTGAGCGACGCCTCTTAAAGAGGCAGGAACAATTAAAAAGGTAGCAGTATTTGAGCGACGCCTCTTAAAGAGACAGGAACAATTAAAAAGGTAGCAGTATTTGAGCGACGCCTCTTAAAGAGGCAGGAACAATTAAAAAGGTAGCAGTATTTGAGCGACGCCTCTTAAAGAGGCAGGAACAATTAAAAAGGTAGCAGTATTTGAGCGACGCCTCTTAAAGAGGCAGGAACAATTAAAAAGGTAGCAGTATTTGAGCGACGCCTCTTAAAGAGACAGGAACAATTAAAAAGGTAGCAGTATTTGAGCGACGCCTCTTAAAGAGGCAGGAACAATTAAAAAGGTAGCAGTATTTGAGCGACGCCTCTTAAAGAGGCAGGAACAATTAAAAAGGTAGCAGTATTTGAGCGACGCCTCTTAAAGAGGCAGGAACAATTAAAAAGGTAGCAGTATTTGAGCGACGCCTCTTAAAGAGGCAGGAACAATTAAAAAGGTAGCAGTATTTGAGCGACGCCTCTTAAAGAGGCAGGAACAATTAAAAAGGTAGCAGTATTTGAGCGACGCCTCTTAAAGAGACAGGAACAATTAAAAAGATAGCAGTATTTGAGCGACGCCTCTTAAAGAGGCAGGAACAATTAAAAAGGTAGCAGTATTTGAGCGACGCCTCTTAAAGAGGCAGGAACAATTAAAAAGGTAGCAGTATTTGAGCGACGCCTCTTAAAGAGACAGGAACAATTAAAAAGATAGCAGTATTTGAGCGACGCCTCTTAAAGAGGCAGGAACAATTAAAAAGATAGCAGTATTTGAGCGACGCCTCTTAAAGAGACAGGAACAATTAAAAAGATAGCAGTATTTGAGCGACGCCTCTTAAAGAGGCAGGAACAATTAAAAAGGTAGCAGTATTTGAGCGACGCCTCTTAAAGAGGCAGGAACAATTAAAAAGATAGCAGTATTTGAGCGACGCCTCTTAAAGAGACAGGAACAATTAAAAAGGTAGCAGTATTTGAGCGACGCCTCTTAAAGAGGCAGGAACAATTAAAAAGATAGCAGTATTTGAACGACGCCTCTTAAAGAGACAGGCACAAATAACAATAGTAATCTGGAGTTTTCATGTTCAACTCTTTCAGGGAAAAACCTTCACGTATCATCCAAACCCTCAGTTCTTTCCTCTGAACCGAGAAGCTCCAGAGGCTCCGTACCGCTTCAAACCTGGAGGAGTCATCGCAGTGGAGGTACCGCGCTGGTTCTGGTTCTGGTTCTGGTTCTGGTTCTGGTTCTGTTGTGGTTCTCATGGTGCCGTGTGTCCCTCAGGGTCTGGACCTGACCAGGGCCATGTCCAGGCAGGAGGTCCAGGCCTGGCTGGGAGACCAGGAGTGTGAAGTCAAGACCCTGGACAGTACTCACCTGTACTGCGAACCTCCGGAGGTCCAGCCCGTCAGCGTGGACCAGAACAACGAGCTGCCGGGCCTCAAGGTACCAGATCAGTCCAGGTCTGGGTCCGGGTCCGGGTCCGGGTCTGGGTCCAGACCGCTGCAGGTCCAATGGGATTAACATCAGCCAGATTAACATTAATAAAATAGAATGAATGTATTTTCTAATAAATATAAAACAAATAGAATAGAGCTGATCGTCACTTTAGAATCTCATGAATAGAATCAGTATCCTCACTGTGTGTGTGTGTGTGTGTGTGTGTGTGTGTGTGTGTGTGTGTGTGTGTGTGTGTGTGTGTGTGTGTGTGTGTGTGTGTGTGTGTGTGTGTGTGTGTGTGTGTGTGTGTGTGTGTGTGTGTGTCCCAGGTGTTCATGGGAAACCTGCAGGTGGATCTGGGCTGGGTTCAGTACGACAGCGACTCTCTGCTGCCCCCGGTGCCTCTGGCGGCGCAGGTCGGCCTGGCCGCCGGAGCCGCCGCCGTCATCCTGTCGGTGCTGGTGGTCATCCTGATGTACAGGTGGGCGGAGCCACGGCAGGACGCCGTTCTCTCTGGAGCGCTCGTCTCCGCTAACGCTAACCAGAGAAAGCCAGTTCATCCTGAAGTTGCCTGGACCGGAGGAAGTCCAGTGTTGCAGGACGGGCCGCGGTCTTCAATGTGTTGCCTGTCGTCGTTGTGTTTGTTGCCGACCTTTTGTTGTTGTTTACAGGAGGAAGAGTAAACAAGCCCTCAGAGACTACAAGAAGGTGCTGCTGCAGCTGGAAACACTGGAGATCAACGTGGGCGACCAGTGTCGCAAAGAATTCACTGGTACTCACACACACCTCTGACCTCTGACCTCTGACCTCTAACCTCTAACCTCTAACCACTGACCTCTAACTTCTGACCTCTGACTTCTGACCCCAGACCTCTAACCTCTAACCTGTAACACCTAATCCTAAACCCTAATCTTAATCCTGAAATTAGAAACCGTCACAATGTCAATTTCAGCTTGTTTCTGAATTTGTTTCCCAAAAGTCCACTTTGTCCACCATGTCCAATGTGTCCACCATGTCCACTCTGTCCACCCTGTCCAATGTGTCCACCATGTCCACTGTGTCCACCCTGTCCACTGTGTCCACCATGTCCACTCTGTCCACCCTGTCCACTGTGTCCACTCTGTCCAATGTGTCCACCATGTCCACCCGGTCCACTGTGTCCACCATGTCCACCCTGTCCCCCCTGTCCACTGTGTCCACCCTGTCCACTGTGTCCACCATGTCCACTCTGTCCACCCTGTCCAATGTGTCCACCATGTCCACCCGGTCCACTGTGTCCACCATGTCCACCCTGTCCCCCCTGTCCACTGTGTCCACCATGTCCCCCCTGTCCACCATGTCCACTGTGTCCACCCTGTCCACTGTGTCCACCATGTCCACTCTGTCCACCCTGTCCTCCCTGTCCACTGTGTCCACCCTGTCCAATGTGTCCACCATGTCCACCATGTCCACCCTGTCCCCCTGTCCACTGTGTCCACCCTGTCCACCCCCTTCATCATGTCCTGTGTGATCACCATTATTAACGCCACGCTGAGTGATGTGATCAATGCAGAGGAAATGCTAATGCTAATGCTAACTTGTCCTCCGGCAGACCTGATGACGGAGATGATGGACCTGAGCAGTGACGTGGGCGGACCGGGGCTCCCCCTGCTGGACTACAGGACCTACGCAGAGCGGGTGTTCTTCCCCGGCCAGCAGGGGGCGCCGCTGAGCCGGCAGCTGGACCTGCCGGACTCCCGCAGGCCCACGGTGGAGCAGGGCCTGCAGCAGCTCAACAACCTGCTGAACAACCGGCTGTTCCTCACCAGGGTGGGTGGAGCCCCCTGCTGGGGGCCCTGGTACTGCAGGACAGTAGTTACCTGGTACTGCAGGACAGTAGTTACCTGTTACTGCAGGACAATAGTTACCTGGTACTGCAGGACAATAGTTACCTGGTACTGCAGGACAGTAGTTACCTGGTACTGCAGGACAGTAGTTACCTGGTACTGCAGGACAGTAGTTACCTGGTACTGCATTACAATAGTTACCTGGTACTGCAGGACAGTAGTTACCTGGTACTGCAGGACAGTAGTTACCTGGTACTGCAGGACAATAGTTACCTGGTACTGCAGGACAGTAGTTACCTGGTACTGCAGGACAGTAGTTACCTGGTACTGCAGGACAGTAGTTACCTGGTACTGCAGGACAATAGTTACCTGGTACTGCAGGACAGTAGTTACCTGGTACTGCAGGACAGTAGTTACCTGGTACTGCAGGACAATAGTTACCTGGTACTGCAGGACAATAGTTACCTGGTACTGCAGGACAGTAGTTACCTGGTACTGCAGGACAATAGTTACCTGGTACTGCAGGACAATAGTTACCTGGTACTGCAGGACAATAGTTACCTGGTACTGCAGGACAGTAGTTACCTGGTACTGCAGGACAATAGTTACCTGGTACTGCAGGACAGTAGTTACCTGGTACTGCAGGACAATAGTTACCTGTTACTGCAGGACAGTAGTTACCTGGTACTGCAGGACAATAGTTACCTGTTACTGCAGGACAATAGTTACCTGTTACTGCAGGACAATAGTTACCTGGTACTGCAGGACAGTAGTTACCTGGTACTGCAGGACAATAGTTACCTGGTACTGCAGGACAGTAGTTACCTGGTACTGCAGGACAATAGTTACCTGGTACTGCAGGACAATAGTTACCTGTTACTGCAGGACAATAGTTACCTGGTACTGCAGGACAATAGTTACCTGTTACTGCAGGACAATAGTTACCTGGTACTGCAGGACAATAGTTACCTGGTACTGCAGGACAATAGTTACCTGTTACTGCAGGACAATAGTTACCTGGTACTGCAGGACAATAGTTACCTGGTACTGCAGGACAATAGTTACCTGGTACTGCAGGACAGTAGTTACCTGGTACTGCAGGACAATAGTTACCTGTTACTGCAGGACAATAGTTACCTGTTACTGCAGGACAATAGTTACCTGTTACTGCAGGACAATAGTTACCTGTTACTGCACTACAATAGTTACCTGGTACTGCAGGACAATAGTTACCTGGTACTGCAGGACAGTAGTTACCTGGTACTGCATTACTGCACTACAATAGTTACCTGGTACTGCAGGACAATAGTTACCTGTTACTGCATTACTGCACTACAATAGTTACCTGTTACTGCAGGACAATAGTTACCTGTTACTGCATTACTGCACTACAATAGTTACCTGTTACTGCAGGACAATAGTTACCTGTTACTGCATTACTGCACTACAATAGTTACCTGTTACTGCAGGACAATAGTTACCTGTTACTGCAGGACAATAGTTACCTGTTACTGCAGGACAATAGTTACCTGTTACTGCAGGACAATAGTTACCTGTTACTGCACTACAATAGTTACCTGGTACTGCAGGACAATAGTTACCTGGTACTGCAGGACAGTAGTTACCTGGTACTGCATTACTGCACTACAATAGTTACCTGTTACTGCAGGACAATAGTTACCTGTTACTGCACTACAATAGTTACCTGGTACTGCAGGACAATAGTTACCTGTTACTGCAGGACAATAGTTACCTGTTACTGCATTACTGCACTACAATAGTTACCTGTTACTGCACTACAATAGTTACCTGTTACTGCAGGACAATAGTTACCTGTTACTGCAGGACAATAGTTACCTGTTACTGCACTACAATAGTTACCTGGTACTGCAGGACAATAGTTACCTGGTACTGCAGGACAGTAGTTACCTGGTACTGCATTACTGCACTACAATAGTTACCTGTTACTGCAGGACAATAGTTACCTGTTACTGCACTACAATAGTTACCTGTTACTGCAGGACAATAGTTACCTGGTACTGCAGGACAATAGTTACCTGGTACTGCAGGACAATAGTTACCTGGTACTGCAGGACAATAGTTACCTGTTACTGCAGGACAGTAGTTACCTGGTACTGCAGGACAATAGTTACCTGGTACTGCAGGACAATAGTTACCTGTTACTGCAGGACAGTAGTTACCTGTTACTGCAGGACAGTAGTTACCTGGTACTGCAGGACAATAGTTACCTGGTACTGCAGGACAATAGTTACCTGTTACTGCAGGACAATAGTTACCTGGTACTGCAGGACAGTAGTTACCTGTTACTGCAGGACAGTAGTTACCTGGTACTGCAGGACAATAGTTACCTGGTACTGCAGGACAATAGTTACCTGTTACTGCAGGACAATAGTTACCTGGTACTGCAGGACAGTAGTTACCTGGTACTGCAGGACAGTAGTTACCTGGTACTGCAGGACAATAGTTACCTGGTACTGCAGGACAATAGTTACCTGTTACTGCAGGACAATAGTTACCTGTTACTGCTTGTTGAGGCCAGCAGGGTGGGATTACAAGTAACTAGTTACTGTGTGCAGTTCATCCACACGCTGGAGGCCCAGCAGGGCTTCTCGCAGCGCGACCGCGGCTACGTGGCTAGCTTGCTGACCATGGCGCTGCACGACAAGCTGGAGTACTTCACGGAGGTGATGAAGACGCTGCTGCAGGACCTGGTCCAGCAGTACGGCGCCAAGAACCCCAAGCTCATGCTGCGCCGGTACGTCATCAAACGCACCTCCAGTCAGACGGGCGGAGCAGGATGAGACTGAGGCTTGTCTTTCAGGACGGAGACGGTCGTGGAGAAGATGCTGACCAACTGGATGTCCATCTGTCTCTACTCCTTCCTCAAGGTACCTGTCTGTCCCCCCTCACCTGTCTCTCTGCCTCCTCACCTGTCTGTCCCCCCTCACCTGTCTCTCTGCCTCCTCACCTGTCTCTCTGCCTCCTCACCTGTCTGTCCCTCCTCACCTGTCTGTCCCCCCTCACCTGTCTCTCTGCCTCCTCACCTGTCTGTCCCCCCTCACCTGTCTCTCTGCCTCCTCACCTGTCTCTCTGCCTCCTCACCTGTCTGTCCCTCCTCACCTGTCTGTCCCCCCTCACCTGTCTCTCTGCCTCCTCACCTGTCTGTCCCCCCTCACCTGTCTCTCTGCCTCCTCACCTGTCTCTCTGCCTCCTCACCTGTCTGTCCCTCCTCACCTGTCTGTCCCCCCTCACCTGTCTCTCTGCCTCCTCACCTGTCTGTCCCCCCTCACCTGTCTCTCTGCCTCCTCACCTGTCTGTCCCCCCTCACCTGTCTGTCCCCCCTCACCTGTCTCTCTGCCTCCTCACCTGTCTGTCCCCCTTCACCTGTCTGTCCCCCCTCACCTGTCTGTCCCCCCTCACCTGTCTCTCTGCCTCCTCACCTGTCTGTCCCCCCTCACCTGTCTCTCTGCCTCCTCACCTGTCTGTCCCCCTTCACCTGTCTGTCCCCCCTCACCTGTCTGCCCCCCCTCACCTGTCTCTCTGCCTCCTCACCTGTCTGTCCCCCTCACCTGTCTCTCTGCCTCCTCACCTGTCCCTCTGCCTCCTCACCTGTCTGTCCCTCCTCACCTGTCTGTCCCCCCTCACCTGTCTCTCTGCCTCCTCACCTGTCTGTCCCCCCTCACCTGTCTCTCTGCCTCCTCACCTGTCTGTCCCCCTTCATCTGTCTGTCCCCCCTCACCTGTCTCTCTGCCTCCTCACCTGTCTGTCCCCCCTCACCTGTCTGTCCCCCATCACCTGTCTCTCTGCCTCCTCACCTGTCTGTCCCCCTTCACCTGTCTGTCCCCCCTCACCTGTCTGTCCCCCCTCACCTGTCTCTCTGCCTCCTCACCTGTCTGTCCCCCCTCACCTGTCTCTCTGCCTCCTCACCTGTCTGTCCCCCTTCACCTGTCTGTCCCCCTTCACCTGTCTGTCCCCCCTCACCTGTCTGTCCCCCCTCACCTGTCTCTCTGCCTCCTCACCTGTCTGTCCCCCCTCACCTGTCTCTCTGCCTCCTCACCTGTCTGTCCCCCTTCACCTGTCTGTCCCTCCTCACCTGTCTGTCCCCCCTCACCTGTCTCTCTGCCTCCTCACCTGTCTGCCCCCCTCACCTGTCTCTCTGCCTCCTCACCTGTCTGCCCCCTTCACCTGTCCTGTCTCCCTGCCCCTTCACCTGTCCCCCCCTCACCTGTCTCCCCCCTCACCTGTCTCTCTGCCCCCCTCACCTGTCTCCCCCCTCACCTGTCTCTCTGCCCCCCTCACCTATCTCCCCCCTCACCTGTCCTGTCTCTCTGCCCCCCCTCACCTGTCCCCCCCCTCACCTGTCCCCCCCCCTCACCTGTCTCTCTGCCCCCCCAGGAGGTTGCGGGGGAGCCGCTCTACATGCTCTATAGAGCCATCAAGTACCAGGTGGACAAAGGCCCGGTGGACTCGGTGACGGGGAAAGCCAAGAGGACGCTGAACGACAGTCACCTGCTGCGAGAGGACATCGACTACTGCGCCATGGTGACCATGAGACCCGTCTCCCTGTCCAGCCGTCTCCCTGTCTGTCTGTCTCTTCTCACCCGTCTGTCTCTCGGCCCCCCAGACTCTGACGGTTCTGGTGAAGAACGGCGTCGAGGTTCAGCCGTGTCCCGTTAAGGTGTTGGACACAGACACTATCACACAGGTAGGGACCTGTCTGTCTCTCCGCCGGTCACCCACCTGTCTCCCTGCCCCTCACCTACCTGTCTGTCTGCGTTGGTGCAGGTGAAGGATAAGATCCTGGATCAGGTCTACAGAGGAGCCCCGTTCTCCCAGAGACCAGCAGCAGACAGCTTGGACCTCGGTACGTTCTCTACCTGTCTCACATGTCTCATCTGTCCCCCCCGTCCCCCCCGTCTCACCTGTGTGCCGTCTGTTTCCCGCAGAGTGGCGTTCAGGCCAGGCGGGTCACCTGACCCTGTCAGACGATGACGTCACCGCCGTTGTTCAGGGTCGCTGGAAGCGGATCAACACGTTGCAGCACTACAAGGTAAAACCCTCCGACCAATCAGAGCGCAGCTGGCCCTCTGACTCCGCCTCCTGCTGACCTCTGACTCCGCCCTCCCTCAGGTTCCAGACGGCGCCACGGTCGCTCTGATTCCTCGGTCCCAGAGTTCAGGAGGCGGAGTCAACCAGGTGTTCCAGACCGGAGAGAGTAAGAGCTGGACTGAGTTCAAACTGTTTTTCAAAGTAAAAGCAGCCATTTCACCTGAAAAGGTTTTTAACTGCGAAACTTCATGAGCCTTGTTTTTGTTGAAGCGTCGTCATGGAAACTGAGTGGATGAATGGATGAGAGGGTGAACTGAGGGGATGAGAGGACGAGTGGTCCTCTGGTTCACCTCCACTCCCTGACCTGACGGTTTCCACGGTTACTGACAGACTCTGTGGTCGCCATAGAAACGCCGATGCTGGAGGGCGAGGAGGAGGAGGGTCTGCGTCTGTGGCACCTGGTGAAGAGCAGCGAGGACCCGGAAATCCCCAAACATCGGAAGAGCAGCATGAGGGAGCGGGAGAGGGCCAAGGCCATCCCGGAGATCTACCTGACCCGGCTGCTGTCCATGAAGGTCCCTACCTGTCTGTCTGACTCACCTGTCTGTCTGACTCACCTGTCTGGCTGACTCACCTGTCTGTCTGTCTGGCTGACTCACCTGTCTGACTGACTCACCTGTCTGGCTGACTCACCTGTCTGTCTGTCTGACTGACTCACCTGTCTGTCTGTCTGGCTGACTCACCTGTCTGTCTGACTCACCTGACTGACTCACCTGTCTGTCTGTCTGACTGACTCACCTGTCTGACTGACTCGCCTGTCTGTCTGTCTGACTGACTCACCTGTCTGTCTGACTCACCTGTCTGTCTATCTGGCTGACTCACCTCTCTGGCTGACTCACCTGTCTGTCTGTCTGACTGACTCACCTGTCTGTCTGTCTGGCTGACTCACCTGTCTGTCTGACTCACCTGACTGACTCACCTGTCTGTCTGTCTGACTGACTCACCTGTCTGACTGACTCACCTGTCTGTCTGTCTGACTGACTCACCTGTCTGTCTGACTCACCTGTCTGGCTGACTCACCTGTCTGACTGACTCGCCTGTCTGTCTGTCTGACTGACTCACCTGTCTGACTGACTCGCCTGTCTGTCTGTCTGACTGACTCACCTGTCTGACTGACTCGCCTGTCTGTCTGTCTGACTGACTCACCTGTCTGACTGACTCGCCTGTCTGTCTGTCTGACTGACTCACCTGTCTGGCTGACTCACCTGTCTGACTGACTCACCTGTCTGTCTGTCTGACTGACTCACCTGTCTGTCTGACTCACCTGTCTGACTCACCTGACTGACTCACCTGTCTGACTGACTCGCCTGTCTGTCTGTCTGACTGACTCACCTGTCTGACTGACTCGCCTGTCTGTCTGTCTGACTGACTCACCTGTCTGGCTGACTCACCTGTCTGACTGACTCGCCTGTCTGTCTGTCTGACTGACTCACCTGTCTGACTGACTCGCCTGTCTGTCTGTCTGACTGACTCACCTGTCTGACTGACTCACCTGTCTGACTGACTCACCTGTCTGACTGACTCGCCTGTCTGTCTGTCTGACTGACTCACCTGTCTGACTGACTCACCTGTCTGACTCACCTGACTGACTCACCTGTCTGTCTGACTCACCTGTCTGTCTCACCTGTCTGTCTGCAGGGGACGCTGCAGAAGTTCGTGGACGACGTCTTCGTGTCGATCCTCAGTACAAAACGTCCGCCGCCGATCGCCGTCAGGTTCTTCTTCGACTTCCTGGACGACATGGCGGAGAAACATGGAATCGACGACCCGGAGACCGTCCACATCTGGAAGACCAACAGGTGAGGGCCACACCTGGACCCCCACCTCTCCTGACGGCCACTTCCCGTCTGTCTGTCTGATGTGTCTGTCTCTCCGGGTGTCCAGCCTCCCCCTGCGGTTCTGGGTCAACATCCTGAAGAACCCTCAGTTCGTCCTGGACGTCCAGGTGAGCGACAGCATCGACGCCGTGCTCTCCGTCATCGCCCAGACCTTCATCGACTCCTGCACCACCTCCGAGCACAAAGTGGGACGGGTACGAGCCTCCGCCCGTCAGTCTGCCTCCGCCCGTCTGTGTGTTTTAGCCCCGTGACCTCACGCTGCTTTTCGTCCAATCAGGACTCTCCGGTCAACAAGCTGCTGTACGCCAGAGAGATCCCGCGATACAAGCAGCTGGTGGAGAGGTGAGTCTGGCCTGGACCGAGACCTCACCTGGTTCTGGTACCAGTAAGACCCGGAACCCGAGCGGCCCTCAGGACAGACGAACAGTCGCGCCAGCTAGCACAACGGCTAACACCTTAGATAGAGACACGAGATGCTGCGCGGCCTCCAGCGCCGCCATCTTGGAGTTCTGCCTCCGGGCTGAAGATCCACCAGAACATCTGTTAACTGAAAACTTAAAAAAACTTTGAGTTTTACTTTGAAGTGTCCAAAAGTTAAACTTCTGTTTATTGTGAAAGTCTGAAATGTTTTGGAGTCGTTTACATAAATGTTTTATACTGTGTGTGTGCGTGTGCGTGTGTGCGTGTGTGTGTGTAGGTATTACAGTGACATCCACAGCGCTGCGTCCGGCTGCTACCAGGAGATGAACTCCACCCTGACGGAGCTTTCAGGGGTCAGTAAACCGTAAACACACTGAATGTGTGTGTTGTTGTCCAGATGGAGATGTTAACTCCGCCCACTGTGTGTGTGTGTGTGTGTGTGTGTGTGTGTGTGTGTGTGTGTGTGTGTGTGTGTGTGTGTGTGTGTGTGTGTGTGTGCGCAGAGTTTTGCCTCGGAGATGAACAGTCTGGTCGCTCTACATGAACTGTACAAGTACATCAACAAGTACTACGACCAGGTAACTAACAATCAATCGATCGATTTAGGTCTAGTTTAGCACTAGTTTGAGATTAGGACTGGTTTAAAACTAATTTAGGATTTGCTTGAGACTAGTTTAGGGATGTTTGAGACTAGTTTAGGACTAGTTTGTGGTTGTATTTTAGACGAGTTCCTCCTGATGTTTCAATATTAACATTTATTAATAGTTTTCAGTCTCTGAAGATGTTGAACATCGGCAGGAAACAGGAAGTGACCCTCACCCTAATAGACTGTGTGTGTGTGTGTGTGTGTGTGTGTGTGTGTGTGTGTGTGTGTGTGTGTGTGTGTGTGTGTGTGTGTGTGTGTGTGTGTGTGTGTGTGTGTGTGTGTGTGTGTGTGTGTGTGTGTGTGTGTGTGTGTGTGTGTGTGTGTGTGTGTGTCAGATCATCATGTCCCTGGAGGAGGACAGCTCGGGGCAGAAGATGCAGTTGGCCTACCGGCTGCAGCAGGTCGCCGCCCTGGTGGAGAACAAGGTCACTGACCTCTGAGGAGGAGGAGTCACGTCGAGAGAATCCTATTGGACAGCTGTTACGCTGTGTCTTCCTGCTGTGTGTGTGTGTGTGTGTGTGTGTGTGTGTGTGTGTGTGTGTGTGTGTGTGTGTGTGTGTGTGTGTGTGTGTGTGTGTGTGTGTGTGTGTGGTCTCTGGTTCCTCCGCACAGCAGCCATTAATCTAACATGAAAGTAAAGTTGATCTTAGTGACCCTGAACTAGCCAGCTGTGTGACACACGACAATCTAACCAATCACATCAGGGAGCACCCTGGTTACTTTGCACTACGTTTCCCAGAATCCCCTGCTCCCCGCTGCTGCCTGAGTCCAGAAGCACACTTTGGAAGGTTCCTCCTGCTGATCTCTTTGTACATTTTTGCCTTTTCTACTTCAAACCAGCGGCTTTGACTTTGATCTCGCTCCAGCCTTCAGGAGCTTTGAACCAAAACGCAATACCAGAATCACAAGTAGGGGGCGCTAAAAGTTGCATTTCACTGTGATTCCCGGGTCTACGTCTTCTTCTATTTCCACCACGTGAGCGCTGCCTCTGCTGGACCGGTGCCGGGGGGGGGGGGGGGGGGGGGGGCAGTCCTTTGAGTCTTCCTCAGTCCAGGACTTCTCAGGTCTACACGAGTGCAGGTTTTCTCTGGACTGGATTTGGACGCCAGCGGCGAAGGATCCGCACCGCGACCACCGGGTTCTCCCGGGGTCGGATCAGTCGTTTGGGACCAAACTGGAGGCGTTTGAGACAGAGACTCTGTCTCGCCCCCGAGACGTCACGTCCACGTCAGTGATCCGGTCCGACCCCCCCCCCCCGGTCCGCCGCTGGCTGCTGATTGGCCGCCTCGCGCTTCCTGTCAAATTACAGGAAGCTCAACTGGACCGGGACCAGAACACGACTGGACGACTGTTCAGGGGGTAAAGTCACAGTCAGACGGTCGTCTGGTTTCCTGAGGGGCCCAAGTAATCAGAGTATTTAGAGTACAGGTTCCTGGTTCACTGGGAAACGTCTGGGACAGTTTGTCTTCCAGCTTTGAGACGTGAGCGAATCTCAAACCAGAGAAGAATGACGAGAGGCCGGATTCACACCCAAACACTGAAAAACAATCTGCGTGTGTGTGTGTGTGTGTGTGCGTGCGTGTGCGTGTGTGTGTGCGTGTGCGTGCGTGTGCGTGCTAGATAGTCACTAACTTATTGTGTGTACATACTGTAAGTCCTATTTATACTTATTTATCCCGGCTGTGCCTTCACCCTTGCAGCTAGGTGGCGCTGTCTGTGTCGACAGAAGCCTTATTGGAAGTGTTTCCCGGTGCATTATGGGAAAACAACCTTTTAAGGGTTTATTGAACCAGCGGAGAGAAAACAACTGCTGCATCCAGAAACCTGAACAAAGAGCCGAGCTAGCGCAGCGCTGGAGCCACAACCAAGTATTAAAACATGTTTTCTAGCGGCTTAGCTAACAGTTGAACTCGCGTCGCCATGGAGACGATCTGCTGCGGCGCCGGGACCAAACTGAGCCTTGGTCTCCTCACCTGAACGTAGAAATACTGTAATACTGCCAGTGTTACGACGGCTTGTTACTCGGCAGTAGAGTATTTGACGTTCCTACAAGTGTCAAAAGTTTGTATTGTTTTTACTGCGTTTCTAACGTGATGAACTCTGAGGCTAGCTTACCGCCTCCTTACAACAGCTAGCGTAACAAACGTGCCATCTCCCACTGTCTTCTTGAATGAACTGTTCCGGCCAAGCGAGTCGCTGACGCCTGCGGGCTGAATGTCGGCGGTGAGCGCCGCCCTGCAGGCCGTTCGCAGCTGCGGCCGGCTCGTCTCACCTGATTGGACGGCGACTCGCAGAGCGACGTGTCGTCCTGCGGTTCAACGGCCGAACCCAAAGGACCACTTCCTCACCAAGCAATAACTGTTCAAACGGGACAATCCGGTTTACCGCGCAGGTTCTACAGGGTCACAGTCCCAGCACGGGTCAGGGGTCCAGGTCCAGGTCTCCAGGACATTCTGGTTTGGCCTGGGATCGTCCTGGACCTGCCTGGACCGTCTCTGACGCTGTGGAACTGATGCATTCAGGACTATCTTGACAATTCTGGATTTGCCAGGCAGGTTATGTTCTGGAGGGTCGTTCATCTGGCAGAACCAGGATCCTGAGACCATCTGTCCTGGATTCTGTTGGACTGTCCTACCAGGGGGAGTCCCAGATAGTCCTGAATGTGTCGGTGTCCTCCTCGGCCCCCCAGGCTTCCGGGTGTCCCCTAAAATTAAGGATCTTCCCAGTTCCTTCAGAATAGTTCTGGGCTCTCTTGTGTTTTCCTGAGCTGTCGTGTCACAGACCTTCTGGAACCCGCGGGACCATCCAGGACTTTGGGGCGTGATCAGTCCAGGACCATCTAGGACTTTGATGGACTGTCCCTGGTTGTCTTGGACAGTTCTTGAATGTCTTGGATTGGTCCTGAAGGATCCTGGCAGGTTTTTCTTTACGTCTTCTGTAAACCTCCAGGCCCGTCCCGGATGTTCCTGAAGGTTCCAGATCTTTGGGAACCTCCCAGCACTATCCTGGGCTTTGCTCAATTGTCATGGCAGGATTTGTTCTAGACCTTCCTGGACTTTCTCAGAATGTCCCCAACTGTCCTTGACCTTCCTGATCGAGAAACTCATGACCAAGACCATGAAAGTTCATGTCCGACACCTTCGTCCAACCTCTGGAACTCTGATGGACTTTGTGAAACCTGGACTGTCCTGGACCGTCCGGACCTGCCCTGATGAGTCCAGGACGGTCCAGGTTTGTCTTGAAAGGATGGGTCCTGGACCTGCTCTGGGGCAGACCGACTGGACCTGGACTTCCCAGCAGACGGACTCTGTTTCCTCTGCTGCTGAACCGATCCAGAATCGGGACCAGGTCCTGCTGGTTGAAGCTTCTGGACTCTTCTTCTCCTTCTTCTCTTCTTTCTGATGATCTTTGTGTTTGACCTTCTGTGTTTTCTGGGCCTGTTTGACCCGTAGGTGTAGTTCTTCACAGTAGATTCTGCATGCGTGTGACGATGATGATGATGATGATGATGATGATGATGATGACGATTTATGGTGCTTCTTCAACTTTTGTTTCTTTGCTTATGTTTAAAGATAATGGGCGGAGCTTCTGCTCTGCTGTGCCACTAATGATGCACCTGGTCTCTGTACAGTTTGATCCTGGGCTCTGATTGGTCGAGCTCCGGATCCTGGGCTCTGATTGGCCGAGCTCCGGATCCTGGGCTCTGATTGGCCGAGCTCCGGATCCTGGGCTCTGATTGGCCGAGCTCCGGATCCTGGGCTGTGATTGGTCGAGCTCCGGATCCTGGGCTGTGATTGGTCGAGCTCCGGATCCTGGGCTCTGATTGGTCGAGCTCCGGATCCTGGGCTCTGATTGGTCGAGCTCCAGATCCTGGGCTCTGATTGGTGGAGCTCCGGATCCTGGGCTCTGATTGGTCGAGCTCAGTTTGTTACTGAATCTGAAACAGAATTTTTTCTACAAGGGAATAAGATCTTTCAGGGTTTGTATAGAATAAGTGTGACGGGTTCTAAAGACGTTCGGACGACTTTCCTACCGACGGTGTACAGTTTGCTAACAGCGTGTAAATAAATGTGTGAGGAAGACGATGGTGATGAAGAGTCTGTCTGCAGCACTGACGTGTTTCTACGGTGAAAAGGCAGGAGTTTGTATCTTGTACAAATAAAGTCTAA
>NW_027662066.1:35000-40000 GCF_963422515.1 Blennius ocellaris | reverse complement strand
ATTATTTTTAAATTTGAATTCATGATAGAATCAGTCTTACGACATAAAAATAAAAATCTCCCCGATTCCAGAGGAAGGAGACAGAAAGTTACAGTTGGAGTTTGGTATGACGGAGTAACAACACTTGAACTTATTTTGAAATTCTTCCTCATGTTGTCTCTTAATTCCAAAGCAGAGTCGAGGAAAACAGTCAGGAGATTCAGTTTCAGTGAGAAGTTTAATGCAGGAAAGCCCCAAAGTCATTTTTACATTTCAAAACTATGAAATCTCCACCTGGAACACAACAACCTGACGTAGGCGCCGCCCTGACGGAGGCCGGGCAGTGGGTGGAGCAGGGTGGTGATGTCATCAGACTCAGCGGGACCAGACGACCTCCGATCAGATAGAAACTCTCCCTGGTTCCTTCGGTTCCACCGGCGGTGTCGCGGTTCCGAGCCTCAGAAGGTTCCAGAAGGTTCCAGAGGCAGGAAGTGACTCCCTGCCGTGTCTCCGCCCCTCAGCCGTCGCCACGGGAACCGCCGACGCAGCCGGCGGCGCCAAGAGACACCGCCGGAGGGGCAAGAAGCACCGCAGAGGGAGAACCGAGGAGAACCGGTGAGGAACCACATGAACTGCTGACCCCACACACACACACACACACACACACACACACACACACACACACACACACACACACACACACACACACACACACACACACACGTGCTCAGAGGGTAAAAATAGCCCAGTGTGTTCATGTGTGGGCGAGTTTCATTTCAACTGAGTCACCTGTCCTGTTCCACTGTCTGTCCCTCAGGAGTCAGCTGGAGACTCACGTCCCTCTGTCTCGTCTTTCTGTCTCGTCCCTCGTCCCTCTGTCTCGTCTTTCTGTCTCGTCCCTCGTCCCTCTGTCTCGTCTCTCTGTCTCGTCCCTCGTCTCTCTGTCTCATCTCTTATCTTTCTGTCTCGTCTTTCTGTCTCGTCTCTCGTCTTTCTGTCACGTCCCTCGTCTCTCTGTCTTGTCTCTCTGTCTCGTCTTTCTGTCTCGTCCCTCGTCTCTCTGTCTCGTCTTTCTGTCTCGTCCCTCGTCTCTCTGTCTCGTCTCTCTGTCTCGTCTCTCTGTCTCGTCTTTCTGTCTCGTCCCTCGTCCCTCTGTCTCGTCTTTCTGTCTCGTCCCTCGTCTCTCTGTCTCGTCTTTCTGTCTCGTCCCTCGTCTCTCTGTCTCGTCTCTTTGTCTCGTCTTTCTGTCTCGTCCCTCGTCCCTCTGTCTCGTCTTTCTGTCTCGTCCCTCGTCTCTCTGTCTCGTCCCTCGTCTCTCTGTCTCGTCTTTCTGTCTCGTCCCTCGTCTCTCTGTCTCGTCTCTCTGTCTCGTCCCTCGTCCCTCTGTCTCGTCTTTCTGTCTCGTCCCTCGTCCCTCTGTCTCGTCTTTCTGTCTCATCCCTCGTCCCTCTGTCTCGTCTTTCTGTCTCGTCCCTCGTCTCTCTGTCTCGTCTTTCTGTCTCGTCTCTCTGTCTCGTCCCTCGTCCCTCTGTCTCGTCTTTCTGTCTCGTCCCTCGTCTCTCTGTCTCGTCTTTCTGTCTCGTCTCTCTGTCTCGTCCCTCGTCTCTCTGTCTCGTCCCTCGTCTTTCTGTCTCTTAACGTTTCCCTTCACAATTTGTCTGTTTACACAACAAGCAAACGTTTTCTTTTGCTAAAGACGAGAGGAGTGGCGTCCCTCAGGGACCCTCAGAGACCCTCAGAGACCCTCAGGGACCCTCAGGGACCCCCGGGGACCCTCAGAGACCCTCAGAGACCCCCGGGGACCCTCAGAGACCCCCGGGGACCCTCAGAGACCCCCGGGGACCCTCAGAGACCCTCGGGGACACTCAGGGAGATGTTTTGTTCTGCTGATGGTCTGGAGGACGGACCAGCTGGACCTGACCCGGGTCTGCAGCCAGACCACCAGGGACCTGACCCGGGTCATGAAGGCTGAAGACGTCTGATGATTCACTCTGTTTCACCAGGAAGAGTCTGGTGCTCAGCCCAGAATAGACACACACACACACACACACACACACACACACACACACACACACACACACACACACACACACACACACATTCTATTTCAGTACAGCTGAAGTGAACCTCAACATTGTTCATGACTCAGAGACGTCAGAGAGAGTTCAGGGTGGAGGTGGTGGTGTTCAGGGTGGAGGTGGTGGTGTTCAGGGTGGAGGTGGTGGTGTTCAGGGTGGAGGTGGTGGTGTTCAGGGTGGAGGTGAGGTGGTGTTCAGGGTGGAGGTGTGGTGGTGTTCAGGGTGGAGGTGGTGGTGTTCAGGGTGGAGGTGGTGTTCAGGGTGGAGGTGGTAGTGTTCAGAGTGGAGGTGGTGGAGGTGGTGGTGTTCAGGGTGGAGGTGAGGTGGTGTTCAGGGTGGAGGTGGTGTTCAGGGTGGAGGTGGTGGTGTTCAGGGTGGAGGAGGTGGTGTTCAGGGTGGAGGTGTGGTGGTGTTCAGGGTGGAGGTGTGGTGGTGCTCAGGGTGGAGGTGGTAGTGTTCAGGGTGGAGGTGGTAGTGTTCAGGGTGGAGGTGGTGGTGTTCAGGGTGGAGGTTCAGTCAGTTTAAAGTCCCAGTGAAACGTAAAACACTACTTTGTACAAAACGACAGTTGGGTTCTACTTGTAAGGTTCTCCGACTCTGCTCCACCACTGTTGTCGCGTAACAAAGTTATTTGAACTTTGAATCTCCAGCCGAGGAAGTCGGGGGAATCCTTCTTCGTGGGCGGAGCCTATGTGTGACATCACGAGTTGTGCAGCTCTCGATCTGTTGTGTTTATATCGACTTGTTTCCTCTTAAATATCAAGTTTTTACAGTGTTTTGAAGTTCTAGTCGGCGTTTTATGAGCCTTGATGAAAGATTGAGTCTGGAAGAGACCAGAGAGGAGGAAAGGAGGAGGGCGGCGGGAGCGGCTAGCTCGGCCGACTAGCGGGAGCAGCTAGCTCGGGCGGCTAGTGGCTAGCGGGAGCCGCTAGCTCGGGCGGCTAGTAGACGATCCAGTAACACCTGGACTCATCTTCAGTGATTCAGTCTTCTAGCTCTTGGACGTGTTGGATCCAGGAAGACGGTCGTTCTGCCAACAGTCAGGAGCCTCAAAGCCTCAAAGGTGAAAAGTGGCGGCTGCTGAGGCGAGGAGACGAGGACGAATGAGGACGAAGCGTCTTCTGCTTCCTCAAACATGTTCCAGACGGGGTCACCGATGGCAGAACCACCTTCTGTGTCTTCTTCATCAATCACTGGGTTTGAAATGACCATGATGATGAAATCTGGTTCAATTCAGCCTCTTCGTGGTCAAAACTCTGATCCTCCATAATGTAAACACAACTTGGGCGTGTGCACAACTCGTGATGTCACTCTGTTATTGTCAGAAGCTCCGCCCAGCAGAGGAAATAGCGCCGTTTAGCGGCTATTTTCTCTCAGATTGTCGTGTTTTAACGTTTGACCTTCAGCCAGTTAGCAGGAAAACGTTCTAGAAGAGACACCAGAGGGTTCTGGAGGTGGAACCTTCATCTCACTGGGACTTTAACTTCCTTCACTTCAGAAACCTTTTGTTTTCTCTTCCAGAGTCTCGGACCTCGACAGTCTGAACAACAACATCCTGCCTCCAGAGACCCTCCAGAGCCCCCCTGGACCTGGACCTGGACCTGGACCTGGACCTGAACCTGAACTAGAACCAGAACCTGAACCAGCATGTCCAGATCCAGGACGGCCTCACCAGACCACCATCGGACCCCCACTGACCCCCCAACATGAAACCTTGTCACCAATTAAAATCACCCCTCCCCCCCTCCAGAGCACCACCCGACACTCTCCACCCCCGCCCCCCCTCCAGAGCACCACCCAATCCTCTCCACCTCCACCCCCCCTCCAGAGCACCACCCAACGCTCTCCACCCCCTCCCCCCCTCCAGAGCACCACCCGACACTCTCCACCCCCGCCCCCCCTCCAGAGCACCACCCAATGCTCTCCACCCCCTCCCCCCCTCCAAAGCACCACCCGACACTCTCCACCCCCGCCCCCCCTCCAGAGCACCACCCGACGCTCTCCACCCCCGCCCCCCCTCCAGAGCACCACCCGACACTCTCCACCCCCGCCCCCCCTCCAGAGCACCACCCGACACTCTCCACCCCCTCCCCACCTCCAGAGCACCACCCGACACTCTCCACCCCCGCCCCCCCCTCCAGAGCACCACCCGACGCTCTCCACCTCCACCCCCCCTCCAGAGCACCACCCGACACTCTCCATCCCCGCCCCCCCTCCAGCGTGAGTCCTCACTCCCTCCCCTCCAGAGAGCCAATCAGAGCACGCCCCCCTTTCTACACCCAGGACCCCCCCTGGTACCCCCCCCTGGATCCTCAACAAACCCTTCAAACCTTACAGTTTTTCAGCCAGTCACAAAGCCCCGCCCACAGTCTCAGCCAGTCACAAAGCCCCGCCCACAGTCTCAGCCAGTCACAAAGCCCCGCCCACAGCCAGTCGCCACTTCCTGTGTTCCAGCATGTGACCCAGAACCCCCCCAGGTCGCCCCACAGAACCCTTCAGAGTCCAACACCAGACGACCAATCACGGCTCTTCAAACCCGCCCTGGCTCCGCCCCTCCAGCTTCCCTACCAAGCCTTTCCAGCATCCGCCCCCCGTCCTGACAAAGCCCCGCCCACTCCCCACTAAGCCCCTCCCACCTGGACCCCTTTGTGTTGACCTCTGTGACCTTCACCTCCAGCGTCTCCTCCCACCTCTACTCGCCACTCTGCACCTCCCCCGCCTCCTTCCTGCACTCCCTCGACCCTCTGGCTCCGCCCATTCGTCTGCCTCCCATCATGTCCCCATCCAGCCGCCGGGTGGCCACGCCCCCTCCCCCTCTGACCCCTCCCCCTCTGACCCCACCCCCTCCCCCTCTGACCCCACCCCCTCCCCCTCTGACCCCACCCCCGCCACAGCTGAGCCCGCCCCCTGCTCAGCTGCTGGGCTCCGATGACGAGGAGCAGG
>NW_027662066.1:22500-27500 GCF_963422515.1 Blennius ocellaris | reverse complement strand
TCCCACGTCTGTGTTTTTAGGCTCTCTGGTTGTCAACGGCAACACTTCCTGTCCCACAGCCAATAGCAAGGCGAGCCCGGAGTGCAGCTCGTCCTGGTTGGAGGACCGGTGTAATGGCCACGCCCCCGGACGGTTCTCTAGCCCCGCCTCCGGCCTGTCAGGGTTCTCCAGCTCCGTGACGTCAGCGACCTCCGAGTCCACTCAGTCTGGCTGCTCCAGTGGGCGAGACGGTAGGAAGCACACACACACACACACACACACACACACACACACACACACACACACACACACACACACACACACACACACACACACACACACACACACACAGGTGGAGGTGTGGTAACGTGGAGGTGGTGTTCAGTGTTCAGCGCCTCAGACTTCGTCCTCAGTCCTCTGGAAGCTCAGAACGCCGAGCGGCTGCGGGTGAAGATCGCTGACCTGGGAAACGCCTGCTGGGTGGTGAGTCGCCTCCATCAGCTCCTCCTCTTCCTCCACCCCCCCTCCCTCCGTCACGTGGACCAATCACACGGCTCCTCTCTGTCTCAGCACAAACACTTCACAGAGGACATCCAGACCCGGCAGTACCGAGCGCTGGAGGTTCTGATCGGAGCCGAGTACGGACCCCCTGCTGACATCTGGAGCACCGCCTGCATGGTACCTCCACCCACACCGCACCTCCACCCACACTGCACCTCCACTCACACTACACCTCCACCCACACTGCACCTACACCTCCACTACACCTCCACCCACACTGCACCTCCACCCACACTACACCTCCACCCACACTACACCTCCACCCACACTGCACCTCCACCCACACTGCACCTCCACCTCCACTACACCTCCACCCACACTGCACCTCCACCCACACTCCACCTCCACTACACCTCCACCCACACTGCACCTCCACCCACACTGCACCTCCACCTCCACTACACCTCCACCCACACTGCACCTCCACTCACACTGCACCTCCACCCACACTGCACCTCCACCCACACTGCACCTCCACTCACACTACACCTCCACCCACACTACACCTCCACCCTCACTGCACCTCCACCCACACTACACCTCCACCCACACTACACCTCCACCCTCACTGCACCTCCACCCACACTACACCTCCACCCACACTACACCTCCACCCTCACTGCACCTCCACCCACACTACACCTCCACCCACACTGCACCTCCACCCACACTGCACCTCCACTCACACTACACCTCCATCCACACTGCACCTCCACTCACACTACACCTCCACCCTCACTGCACCTCCACCCACACTACACCTCCACCCACACTGCACCTCCACTCACACTACACCTCCACCCACACTACACCTCCATCCACACTACACCTCCACCCACACTACACCTCCACCCACACTACACCTCCACCCACACTGCACCTCCGCCCACACTACACCTCCACCCACACTGCACCTCCACCCACACTGCACCTCCACTCACACTACACCTCCATCCACACTGCACCTCCACCCACACTACACCTCCACCCACACTGCACCTCCACCCACACTACACCTCCATCCACACTGCACGTCCACGTTGCTGCTCATTCTTGTTGTTGCTCATGTTGTTGTTGTTGTTGCTGCTCATGTTGTTGTTGTTGTTGTTGCTGCTCATGTTGTTGTTGTTGTTGTTGCTCATGTTGTTGTTGTTGTTGCTGCTCATGTTGTTGTTGTTGCTCATGTTGTTGTTGTTGCTCATGTTGTTGTTGTTGTTGTTGCTGCTCATGTTGTTGTTGCTGCTCATGTTGTTGTTGTTGTTGTTGCTGCTCATGTTGTTGTTGTTGCTCATGTTGTTGTTGTTGTTGCTGCTCATGTTGTTGTTGTTGCTCATGTTGTTGTTGTTGCTCATGTTGTTGTTGTTGTTGTTGCTGCTCATGTTGTTGTTCCTGCTCATGTTGTTGTTGCTGCTCATGTTGTTGTTGTTGCTCATGTTGTTGTTGTTGTTGTTGCTGCTTATGTTGTTGTTGTTGCTGCTCATGTTGTTGTTGTTGCTCATGTTGTTGTTGTTGCTCATGTTGTTGTTGTTGTTGCTGCTCATGTTGTTGTTGTTGCTCATGTTGTTGTTGTTGTTGCTGCTCATGTTGTTGTTGCTGCTCATGTTGTTGTTGTTGCTCATGTTGTTGTTGTTGTTGTTGCTGCTTATGTTGTTGTTGTTGCTGCTCATGTTGTTGTTGTTGCTCATGTTGTTGTTGTTGCTCATGTTGTTGCTGCTTATGTTGTTGTTGTTGCTGCTCATGTTGTTGTTGTTGCTGCTCATGTTGTTGTTGCTGCTCATGTTGTTGTTGTTGTTGCTGCTCATGTTGTTGTTGTTGCTCATGTTGTTGCTGCTTATGTTGTTGTTGTTGCTGCTCATGTTGTTGTTGCTCATGTTATTCTTGTTGTTGTTGTTGTTGTTGCTCATGTTATTCATGTTGTTGTTGCTCATGTTGTTGTTGTTGTTGCTCATGTTGTTGTTGTTGCTCATGTTGTTGCTGCTTATGTTGTTGTTGTTGCTGCTCATGTTGTTGTTGCTCATGTTATTCTTGTTGTTGTTGTTGTTGTTGCTCATGTTATTCATGTTGTTGTTGCTCATGTTATTCTTGTTGTTGTTGCTCATGTTATTCTTGTTGTTGTTGTTGTTGTTGCTCATGTTATTCATGTTGTTGTTGCTCATGTTATTCTTGTTGTTGTTGCTCATGTTATTCATGTTGTTGTTGCTCATGTTATTCATGTTGTTGTTGCTCATGTTATTCTTGTTGTTGTTGCTCATGTTATTCTTGTTGTTGTTGTGTACCTCAGTACAACTGACTGCTGTTGTGGTTTCAGGCGTTTGAGTTGGCGACGGGGGATTATATGTTTGAGCCTCACTCAGGAGAAGATTACACCAGAGATGAAGGTACACACACACACACACACACACACACACACACACACACACACACACACACACACACACACACACACACACAGTGCTGACTGTGTGTGTGTGTGTGTGTGTCTGTGTGTGTGTGTGTGTGTGTGTGTGTGTGTGTGCGCCCCTCAGACCACATCGCTCACATCATGGAGCTGCTGGGTCCGGTTCCTTTGCCCTTCGCTCTGTCTGGCAGGTACTCCAGAGAGTACTTCAACAGGAGAGGTGAGGCTGCTGCCACAACTACATTACCCACAATCCTCTGCTGCTGCAGCCACCCAGCTCACCCCCCCTCTCCCCCCCCCCCCCCCCCAGGGGAGTTGCGTCACATCTCCAGCCTGAAGCCGTGGGGTTTGTTCGAGGTTCTGCTGGAGAAGTACGAGTGGCCTCTGGACCAGGCGGCTCAGTTCAGCGACTTCCTGTTGACCATGTTGGAGCTGCAGCCGGACCGCAGGGCCACTGCGGCGCAGTGCCTGCAGCACGCATGGCTGCACACATAGACACACACACACACACTAGCACACACTCACTTACTAGCACAGTGATTTCAGGTGATGTGGTATTAAGGTTTGAGGATTAAAGATTGGGATTGGGATTAGGATTAAGGATTGGGATTAGGATTAAGGATTGGGATTAAGGATTGGGATTAGGATTAAGGATTGGGTTTAGGATTAAGGATTGGGATTAGGATTAAGGATTGGGATTAGGATTAAGGATTGGGTTTAGGATTAAGGATTGGGTTTAGGATTAAGGATTGGGATTAAGGATTAGGATTGGGATTAAGTTTTGGGATTAGGATTGGGATTAAGGATTAGGATTGGGATTAAGGATTGGGATTAAGGATTAGGATTGATGGAGCTCCATCAGATCTTCCCAGATGGACCCCTGGAAGGAGAATTTGAGTTTCGCGAGGCAAACCGGGTTTAACTGTCCATAGTGGTTCACTTTGAATGTTGCCATGGTAACTGGTGCTTCCAACCTCACCTGAGGATCGTATTAAGAAGCAGCATCGCTATGTGGCTACATGTACCTGAACCAGGTGAACCAGGTGAGCAGAACAGAGACGACCAGCCTCCACGCAGTGATTTATATATATTACTATATTATTATACATTTTTATATAGTAACTCCTGTAGTAACACCTGCAGTAACACCTGCAGTAACACCTGTAGTAACACCTGCAGTAACAGCTGTAGTAACACCTGCAGTAACACCTGTAGTAACACCTGTAGTAACACCTGCAGTAACACCTGCAGTAACACCTGCAGTAACACCTGCAGTAACACCTGTAGTAACACCTGCAGTAACAGCTGTAGTAACACCTGCAGTAACACCTGTAGTAACACCTGCAGTAACACCTGCAGTAACACCTGCAGTAACACCTGCAGTAACACCTGTAGTAACACCTGCAGTAACAGCTGTAGTAACACCTGCAGTAACACCTGCAGTTACACCTGTAGTAACACCTGCAGTAACAGCTGTAGTAACACCTGCAGTAACAGCTGTAGTAACACCTGCAGTAACACCCACAGTAACACCCGCAGTAACACCTGCAGTAACACCTGTAGTAACACCTGCAGTAACACCTGTAGTAACACCTGCAGTAACAGCTGCAGTAACAGCTGCAGTAACACCCGCAGTAACACCTGCAGTAACACCCGCAGTAACACCTGCAGTAACACCTGCAGTAACACCTGTAGTAACAGCTGTAGTAACACCTGTAGTAACACCTGTAGTAACAGCTGTAGTAACACCTGTAGTAACACCTGTAGTAACAGCTGTAGTAACACCTGTAGTAACACCTGTAGTAACACCTGTAGTAACACCTGCAGTAACACCTGCAGTTACACCTGTAGTAACACCTGTAGTAACAGCTGTAGTAACAGCTGTAGTAACACCTGTAGTAACACCTGCAGTAACACCTGTAGTAACACCTGCAGTAACACCTGTAGTAACACCTGCAGTAACACCTGCAGTAACACCTGCAGTTACAGCTGCAGTAACACCTGCAGTTACAGCTGCAGTAACACCTGTAGTAACACCTGCAGTAACACCTGCAGTAACACC
>NW_027662066.1:0-17500 GCF_963422515.1 Blennius ocellaris | reverse complement strand
ATATATGACTATAGTTGTAGATATATATCTATAGTTGTAGATATATGACAATAGTTGTAGATATAGTTCTATAGTTGTAGATATATATCTATAGTTGTAGATATATGACAATAGTTGTAGATATAGTTCTATAGTTGTAGATATATGACTATAGTTGTAGATATATGTCTATAGTTGTAGATATAGTTCTATAGTTGTAGATATATGTCTATAGTTGTAGATATAGTTCTATAGTTGTAGATCCACTGGTCTCAACAGGACCCAGAACAGGAAGGTCCCCCCCCCCTGCTGTGGATCCAGTCTGACCTGTGACCTGGTCTCTCAGGGCTTCTCGCCCATCAGGCGCCTGGTGTGGTCCAGGTCTGGGCGCCGGGCGGTGGAGGGGGGGGGGTCGTACCGCCGCCCGCTGCACACCGTCCCCCTTTACCCCCCCGACTACCTGATCCACCCCGAGAGGCTGATCTTCGACTACGTGGAGAAGGAGGTGAAGGTGAGACGACCGCCGCCCCCCCCCCCCCGACCTCACAGCCCCCCCCCCGACCTCACAGCCCCCCCCCGACCTCACAGCCCCCCCTGGCCTCACAGCCCCCCCCGACCTCACAGCCCCCCCCCGACCTCACAGCCCCCCCTGGCCTCACAGCCCCCCCCGACCTCACAGCCCCCCCCCGACCTCACAGCCCCCCCCGACCTCACAGCCCCCCCCCCGACCTCACAGCCCCCCCCCGACCTCACAGCCCCCCCTGGCCTCACAGCCCCCCCCGACCTCACAGCCCCCCCCCGACCTCACAGCCCCCCCCGACCTCACAGCCCCCCCCCGACCTCACAGCCCCCCCCGACCTCACAGCCCCCCCCCGGCCACACAGCCCCCCCCGACCTCACAGCCCTTGACCTTTGACCTCTGCTCTCAGTTCCTGGGTCACCTGACCTGGGTGTCGGTCTCACTGAACCCGTCCAGTCGAGACGAGCTGCTGCAGCTGCTGGACGCCGCCCGGGTGAGTCCCCCCCCACCCTACCCCCCTCCCCCCCATCCCCCATCCTACCCCCACCTAACTTTATCGGTCAGTCAGCAAACCAGATCAGATCCTGCTGATTATAGCACCAATAGTGTGTGTGTGTGTGTGTGTGTGTGTGTGTGTGTGTGTGTGTGTGTGTGTGTGTGTGTGTGTGTGTGTGTGTGTGTGTGTGTGTGTGAGCAGCAGCTGAAGGTGCTGCCCCTGCAGACCAGCCCGGACCAGGACTGCATCCTGAGCCTCTCCGCTCGCTGCCTGCTGCTCACCTGGAGGCTGAACGAGAAGCTGCTGGTTCGGATCCCGACCCACCAGCTCGCCGCCGCCTCCTACCTGCGGGACGACGCGCTGCACCTGCTGGTGCTCAAGACTGGTGAGGAACAGGCTCCTCCAGAACCGGGATCAGAACCGGGATCAGAACCAGGCTCTGGGGAGAGGGTTGAGGATTTGAGGTCTAGTTTTTCTGTCTCCGTTCAACAAATTTTCTTGTCTCCGTAACGTCTCTGTAACGTAACGTCTCAATAATGTAACGTCTGTATAACGTACCTGTAACGTCTCCGTAACGTAACGTCTCCGTAACGTCTCCATAACGCCTCCGTAACGTCTCCGTAACGCCTCCGTAACATCTCCATAACATCTCCGTAACGTCTCCGTAACGTCTCCGTAACGTCTCCGTAACGCCTCCGTAACGCCTCCGTAACGTCTCCGTAACGTCTCTGTAACGTCTCCATAACGTAACGTCTCCGTAACGTCTTCGTAACGTCTCCATAACGTCTCCGTAACGCCTCCGTAACGTCTCCATAACGTCTCCGTAACGTCTCCGTAACGCCTCCGTAACATCTCCATAACGCCTCCGTAACGTCTCCGTAACGTCTCCATAACGTCTCCGTAACGTCTCCGTAACGCCTCCGTAACGTCTCCGTAACGTCTCCGTAACGCCTCCGTAACGTCTCTGTAACGTCTCCGTAACGCCTCCGTAACGTCTCCGTAACGTCTCTGTAACGTCTCCGTAACGCCTCCGTAACGTCTCCGTAACGTCTCTGTAACGTCTCCATAACGTAACGTCTCCGTAACGTCTCCGTAACGTCTCCGTAACGCCTCCGTAACGCCTC
Organism: Blennius ocellaris; assembly: GCF_963422515.1. NCBI lineage: Eukaryota > Metazoa > Chordata > Actinopteri > Blenniiformes > Blenniidae > Blennius > Blennius ocellaris. The sequence goes on along the minus strand of NW_027662066.1, from coordinate 15,381 downwards.
CGTAACGTCTCCGTAACGTCTCTGTAACGTCTCCGTAACGTAACGTCTCCGTAACGCCTCCGTAACGTCTCCGTAACGTCTCTGTAACGTCTCCGTAACGTAACGTCTCCGTAACGCCTCCGTAACGTCTCCGTAACGTCCTCGCACAAGAAGTGAACAGCAGTGTCTCTGTGTGGCTGCAGGCCTGGACGTGGACACAGTGGTTGCCGGGGACGACAGCCTGGACAGGAAGAAGCCGCCGGGCGTCGACGGGCGTCGCCAGACGATGAGCTGCAATGCAGACCCCCGTCCTGCAGGGGGCACCATGGAGCGGAGACACACCATCTGTGGGGTGGACTGGAGGCCGTCGCTGTCCAGGAGCAGCCATGACAAGAACCAGAACCTGGAGCGGGGAGGGGGGGGAGCGGGGGGAGGGGGGGGCAGTCTGGAGAGGAAGAGGGGGGGGGGCAGCTGGGAGAGGAGGCAGCCCACACGGAAGACCGGAGGCAGCTGGGAGAACCGGCGCGCCAGGCCCACCAGTGGCAGCTGGGGGGTGGCAGGAGGAGGAGGGGGGGGCAGCTGGGAGCGGAGGGGCGGGGCCGGGGGCAGCTGGGAGCGGAGGGGGGGGGGCCGGGGGCAGCTGGGAGCGGAGGCAGGCCTGCACCGGCAGCTGGGAGCGAGGGAAGAGTTACGGCAGCTGGGAGAGGAGGAACCACAACCCCCTGGAGCCAAACCCCAGTCCTGACGCCTACTGCAACCTGCTCATCCTGGCCGTGCACAACCGGGTCAGTACCGGGTCACTACCGGGTCAGTACCGGGTCAGTACCGGGTCACTACCGGGTCAGTACCGGGTCACAACCGGGTCAGTACCGGGTCACTACCTCTACCGGGTCAGTACCGGGTCAGTACCGGGTCACTACCTCTACCCAGTCAGTACCTCTACTGGGTCAGTACCTCTACCCAGTCAGTACCTCTACCGGGTCAGTACCCGGGTCACTACCTCTACCGGGTCAGTACCTCTACCGGGTCAGTACCGGGTCACTACCTCTACCGGGTCAGTACCGGGTCACTACCTCTACCCAGTCAGTACCTCTACCAGGTCTCTACCTCTACCAGGTCAGTACCTCAACAGGGTGTACCAGAATCTAGTCGGTACCACAAAGGGTCATGACAGTAGGGGGCAGTAGAGGGCAGTAGGGGGCAGTAGAGGACAGTAGGGGGCAGTAGAGGGCAGTAGGGGGCAGTAGAGGACAGTAGGGGACAGTAGAGAGCAGTAGAGGGCAGTAGGGGGCAGTAGAGGATAGTAGAGGACAGTAGGGGGCAGTAGAGGGCAGTAGGGGACAGTAGGGGGCAGTAGAGGGCAGTAGAGGACAGTAGAGGGCAGTAGAGGACAGTAGAGGATAGTAGAGGACAGTAGGGGGCAGTAGAGGACAGTAAAGGACAGTAGCGGGCAGTAAAGGACAGTAGAGGGCAGTAGAGGACAGTAGGGGACAGTAGGGGACAGTAGAGGACATGTTAGTTTCGTGTGAAACAAAGTTTCTAACATATGAAACAAATTGAAAACTGATGTAAAGCAGTATTTTGTGTGTGTGTGTGTGTGTGTGTGTGTGTGTGTGTGTGTGTGTGTGTGTGTGTGCAGGATGCAGCAGAGGAGTACTGCTCCCTGATCTGCCAGATGTTCCACATCATCTACGGCCATCGGACCATTGAGTGTGTGGACCGGGCCGGCTTCCACCACAGCCTGCCGGACCGCTACTGGCTGCAGAGGAGTGAGTCACACTGGGGGGCGGAGCCAGCAGCCACCAATCAGACGGCTTCGGGAGTCTGACAGTGTGTGTGTGTGTGTGTGTGTGTGTGTGCAGGTGACAGTTGTCTGTCTGACATGTCCTTCAGTTATGATCCAGAGTTCAGCTGCTGCAGCTCATAGTGAGTAACATTCACCCTCATTCACCCTCATTCATCCTCATTCATCCTCATTCACCCTCATTCATCCTCGTTCATGCTCATTCACCCTCATCCACCCTCATTCACCTTCATTCACCCTCATCCACCTTCATTCACCCTCATTCATCCTCATTCACCCTCATCAAAAGGTAAAAAGCTCTGGTAACCTTGGAAGCTTTAGAGGATTCACTTCTCATGAATTCTCATGAAGTTTCATGGTTTATCATACATTCTCTTTAATTGTCCTGCTGTCCCCTGCTGTCCCCTGCTGTCCCCTGCTGTCCCCTGCCAGTGAGGGCTCCCAGGAGCTGTACTACAGTGAGACGTACAGTGAGAACTCATCGCTGCAGGATTCTCATCACAGTCTGACCTCCGTCAGTGACGGAGGAGAAAGTAACCCGGCGCTGCTGCTGATGCAGGAGTACATGACCACGGTATGACCTCCATCATCCTCATCCTCATGGTCATCCTCATCATCCTCATGTGTGTGTGTGTGTGTGTGTGTGTGTGTGTGTGTGTGTGTGTGTGTGTGTGTGTGTGTGTGTAGCTGCGTAACAAGCTGGTGGCGGTGGAGCTGCAGCAGTTTGCCGTCCTGCTCAGAGGCTACCGGGTGGAGGCCAACATCCACCTCTTCTGCTCTCAGCTGCTGCAGCTGTATGGAGACAGTCGCAAGTTCCTGCTGCTGGGTGAGGGGGGGGGGGGGGGGGGGACTGGGGGGGGGGGGGGTGGGGGGGTATACTGGTGATACTTCTATTATTTGTTGTTTGTTTATTTGTTGTTTAGTAGTCATTGGTTGTTGTTGTTGTCTCTGTGTCCCAGGCATGCGTCCCTTCATCCCTGACAAAGACGTCGGAGCCTTCGAGAGTTTCCTGGAAAGTATCGGCATCCGGGAAGGCGGATTCTAACCGACAGCTTCGGGAGAATCAAGCGCAGCATGAGCAACACGTCAGCGTCGGCCATGAGAGGGTAGGAACGCGTCTCTCACTCCTCATGTCTCACTCCTTATGTCTCACTCCTCATGTCTCACTCCTCATGTCTCACTCCTTATGTCTCACTCCTCACCTCTCACTCCTCACCTCTCACGTCTCACTCCTCACATCGCACTCCTCACGTCTCACTCCTCACGTCTCACTCCTCATGTCTCACTCATGTCTCACCTCTCACTCCTCATGTCTCATTCCTCACGTCTCACTCCTCACGTCTCACCTCTCACTCCTCATGTCTAGCTCCTCACCTCATGTCTCACTCCTCACATCTCATGTCTCACTCCTCATGTCTCACTCCTCATGTCTCACTCCTCAAATCTCACTCCTCGCCTCTCACTCATCATGTCTCACTCCTCACCTCTCATGTCTCACTCCTCGTCTCACTCCTCACTCCTCACCTCTCACTCCTCATGTCTCACTCCATACTCCTCCCGTCTAACTCCTCATGTCTCTCTCCTCACCTCTCACTCCCCGTCTCACTCTTCACCTCTCACTCCTCATGTGTCACTCATGTCTCACTCCTCACCTCTCACTCCTCACCTCTCATGTCTCACTGCTCACCTCTCATGTCTCACTCCTCACTCCTCGTCTCACTCCTCACCTCTCATGTCTCACTCCTCATGTCTCACTCCTCACCTCTCACTCCCCGTCTCACTCCTCATGTCTCACTCCTTACTCCTCACCTCTCACTCCTCACCGCTCACTCCCCGTCTCACTCCTCACCTCTCATGTCTCACTCCTCACCTCTCACTCCCCGTCTCACTCCTCACCTCTCATGTCTCACTCCTCACCTCTCATGTCTCACTCCTCACGTCTCACTCCTCACCTCTTATGTCTCACTCCTCATGTCTCACTCCTCACGTCTCACTCCTCACGTCTCACTCCTGTCGCCACCTCAACCTAACATGTTGTTGGTCCACCTGCAGGTACGACAACGGCTCTTTGGCTTCAGGATCTCAGGAATTCAACCGACGCATGACGGACATCACTCATGACATCCAGACACTCGGCTTCCAGGAGACTCATGGAGACATCGAGGAGGAAGACTACTACCTGTGATGAAGAGGAGGAGGAGGAGGAGGAGGAGGAGGAGGAGGAGGAGGAGGAGGAGGAGGAAGACTACTACCTGTGATGAAGAGGAGGAGGAGGAGGAGAGGAGGAGGAGGAGGAGGAAGACTACTACCTGTGATGAAGTAGAGGAGGAGGAGGAGGAGGAGGAGGAGGAGGAGGAGGAGGAGGAGGAGGAGGAAGACTACTACCTGTGATGAAGAGGAGGAGGATGAGGAAGAAGAGGAGGAGGAGGAGGAGGAAGACTACTACCTGTGATGAAGAGGAGGAGGAGGAGGAAGACTACTACCTGTGATGAAGAGGAGGAAGACTACTACATGTGATGAAGAGGAAGAGGAGGAGGAGGAGGAGGAGGAGGAGGAAGAGGAGGAGGAGGAGGAGGAAGACTACTACCTGTGATGAAGAGGAGGAAGACTACTACATGTGATGAAGAGGAAGAGGAGGAGGAGGAGGAGGAGGAGGAGAGGAGGAAGAGGAGGAGGAGGAAGAGGAGGAGGAGGAGGAGGAGGAGGAGGAGGACTGTGACCTTCAAACTCCTCTCCACAGCTGATCAGCTTCTAGAGCATCTTCCTCCTCTCACTCCAGACGACAGTACACGTCTCCCACCACAGGGTGTGGAGCTGCAGGAGGCGGAGCTTCATTGATGATGTCATGCCATCACATGACCTGTGACCAGACAGAAGAGCAGATGTCAGAGGTGAAGTTCTAAACATCATGTGACTGTTTCCCAGTGCAGCAGCAGGATCATTCCCATGATGCACTGCTCCCCCCCCGGGGGGGCCTCCCCCCCCCGCCCCCCCCCCCCCCCCCCCCTGCTGTGCCGCCATGAGCGTCACCGCGTCATGTTTTCATTACGTAACAAACGTTTCCTCCTCGATTGTTCAGCAACTTGGTTTCCACACAACAATCGACACACGACTCAATGAACATTTATCTGCAAGCCGGCGGCGACCTCTGACCTTTAACCTCGTTATGTAACGAAGATGAGTGTGGTGTGTGTGTGTGTGTGTGTGTGTGTGTGTGTGTGTGTGTGTGTGTGTGTGTGTGTGTGTGTGTGTGTGTGTCAGTGGAACGATGACAACGATGACATGACAGCAAATTCCCTCACATGGATGATTGCAGAGATTACAGAGCTGTAATCTGATGATGAGGATCTACACACACACACACACACACACACACACACACACACACACACACACACACATACACACACTCACACACACACACACACACACTAAATCCCTTCGTCTGTTTGTCATATGCGCCTCTTCATCTTTAATCTCCAGTTTTTTTTCTCCTCCTGAAAATCTTGTTCTACAAACGTACAAGATTTTATATCAGTTGTGTGTGTGTGTGTGTGTGTGTGTGTGTGTGTGTGTGTGTGTGTGTGTGTGTGTGTGTGTGTGTGTGTGTGTGTGTGAAGATGATGAATATTTACTGACTGAATTAATTCTTAATAAAGTGACACTTTATAAAAATCACTTCTGAGTCGCACAAAGACTTTTTGTTCTCAAGATCGTTTTGTTCTTCAGGCTGACCTCTACTGACCTCTACTGACCTCTACTGACCTCTACTGACCTCTACGGTCCACTACTGACCACTACTGACCTCTACTGACCTCTACGGTCCTCTACTGACCTCTACTGACCTCTACTGACCTCTACTGTCCTCTACTGACCACTACTGACCACTACTGACCTCTACTGACCTCTACTGACCACTACTGACCTCTACTGTCCTCTACTGACCTCTACTGACCTCTACTGTCCTCTACTGTCCTCTACTGACCACTACTGACCACTACTGACCTCTACTGACCTCTACTGACCACTACTGACCTCTACTGTCCTCTACTGACCTCTACTGACCTCTACTGACCTCTACTGTCCTCTACTGACCTCTACTGACCTCTACGGTCCTCTACTGACCTCTACTGACCACTAATGACCTCTACTGACCTCTACTGACCACTACTGACCTCTACGGTCCTCTACGGTCCACTACTTGACCACTACTGACCTCTACTGACCTCTACTGAATGTTACTGACCTCTACTGACCACTACTGACCTCTAATGACCTCTACAGTCCACTACTGACCTCTACTGACCTGTACGGTCCTCTACTGACCTCTACTGACCTCTACTGACCTGTACGGTCCACTACTGTCCTCTACTGACCTCTACTGACCTGTACAGTCCACTACTGACCACTACTGTCCTCTACTGACCTCTACTGACCTCTACAGTCCACTACTGACCTCTACGGTCCAATACTGACCTCTACTGACCACTACTGACCTCTACGGTCCTCTACTGACCTCTACTGACCTGTACGGTCCTCTACTGACCACTACTGACCACTACTGACCTCTACTGACCTGTACGGTCCTCTACTGACCTCTACTGACCACTACTGGCCTCTACTGACCTGTACGGTCCTCTACTGACCACTACTGACGTCTACTGACCTCTACGGTCCTCTACTGACCTCTACTGACCACTACTGGCCTCTACTGACCTGTACGGTCCTCTACTGACCTCTACTGACCACTACTGACCTCTACTGACCTCTACGGTCCACTACTGACCTCTACTGACCTCTACTGACCACTACTGACCTCTACTGACCTCTACGGTCCACTACTGACGACTGTAGTTGAAGTAAACCAGAACAGTAACTGTAATGTATAATGAGTGTTTACTGCGGTCGCTCCACTCTGCAGCACATCGTTAACATGATGTCATCAAGACATGATGTCATCAAGACATGATGTCATCATGCCTTGATGACATCATGTCTTGATGGCGGTTTGGCCACAGCTCCTGTCGCCTCCAGCCAGACGTCTCGCTGACACAACGACCAGGTAGAGCAGCTGGACGGTGGCTGGAGGGCTTGAGGAAGACCATGATGAAGAGGAACCTTGATGAAGAAGAGGAACCTTGATGAAGAGGATCCATGATGATGAAGAGGAACCATGATGATGAAGAGGAACCTTGATAATGAAGAGGAACCTTGATGAAGAGGATCCATGATGATGAAGAGGAACCATGATGATGAAGAGGAACCTTGATAATGAAGAGGAACCATGATGATGAAGAGGAACCTTGATGATGAAGAGGAACCATGATGATGAAGAGGAACCATGATGATGAAGAGGAACCATGATGAAGAGGAACCTTGATGAAGAGGAACCATGATGATGAAGAGGAACCATGATGAAGAGGAACCTTGATGAAGAGGAACCATGATGATGAAGAGGAACCATGATGATGAAGAGGAACCATGATGATGAAGAGGAACCATGATGATGAAGAGGAACCTTGATGATGAAGAGGAACCATGATGATGAAGAGGAACCATGATGATGAAGAGGAACCATGATGAAGAGGAACCTTGATGAAGAGGAACCATGATGATGAAGAGGAACCATGATGAAGAGGAACCTTGATGAAGAGGAACCATGATGATGAAGAGGAACCATGATGATGAAGAGGAACCTTGATGATGAAGAGGAACCTTGATGATGAAGATGACTGTGACCTGAACGAGCAGCAGATTGAGCTTCAGCTGCGACTTCCTCTGGAGTTTCACATTAAGAGCCCCAGTAACATATGACAGCCGCGACCCATCACCAAAATAAACCAACAAAACAGGAAATGACGACACTCCTGAGTCAGCGTGCGTCCTGTCTCTACTCTTGGATCGTCTCTATCGTTCTATGGTGACGTCACGGGAACGCGCGTCCTCCTCAGCCTGGTTCCATTCACGCTGTTCAACAACCACTTCCGGCCGCTGTGCTTCGCCAGTTCACAAATTAATAAAACACGTTGTTTGTGCCTCAATAAGAAACAGTTTGACTCTTTGATAAATAAAACTTAGTTTTTATCCTCAAACTCTGTAAAAGTGTTTTAACCAGCAGAAGTTTGGCTCCACGTTTGACTGCCATTGTTTACAGCGTGTCTTTAGCTCCGCCCCCTGCACGACAGTAGTGAAACGTCACACGTCGTCCGGCCTGGACCAATGAGGGCGCAGGGGGCGTGGCGTGCCTCCGCGCCGGGTATAAGAGCGGTGACAGCCGGGGTGCGGAGCGGCGCTCCGCTTCACTTCCTGCGGGGCCAGAGAGCATGGCGGCGGCGGCGGCGGCTGCCTGCGGACCCTCCGGACCCTCCGGACCCTCCGCCGGCAGGAAGCCGCTCGGGACCCGGAGGAACCGGGAGAACTCCCGCCGGAGGCAGGCCGCGCTGCTGTTCCTCAGTAACATCTCGCTGGACGGACGTCCGGTGCTCTGCTACCCGGAGGCGGAGCTCGCCGGGTGTCTGTGCCCGGAGGACAGCGGGGGGACGTTCCCGGGACTGACGGGGGATGTCCCCCCGGCCCCGGTCCCGGCACCGAGGACCGGGCACCTGGCCGTGCCGCCCATCCTCGTCCTGCCGTCGGACGCGGGCAGCGCGGAGCTGCTGCTGGCCCGCCGGGGCTCCGGGTCCTCCCCGGGGGACGGCCGCCTGCTGTCCCCGTCCCCGTCCCCGTCCCGGTCCCCGTCCAGCAGCAGCCTGATGCCCTCGCCGCTCGGCCCGCGGAAGTCCTCCACCCTGCTGTCGGTGCAGAGCTGCAGCTCCGTGTCCTCCGAGCCCCGGAGCCGGTAAGACCCGGACCCGAGACCCGAGACCCGAGACCCGAGACCCCCCTCAGGGTCAGCTGGGAGTACAGCAGGGTACTGTACTGTACTCTACTGTACTGTACTCTACTGTACTGTACTCTACTGTACTGTATACTAGTGTACTCTAGTGTACTGTATACTACTGTACTCTACTGTACTCTAGTGTACTGTATACTACTGTACTGTATACTACTGTACTCTACTGTATACTAGTGTACTCTACTGTACTCTACTGTACTCTAGTGTACTGTATACTACTGTACTCTACTGTACTGTACTCTACTGTACTGTACTCTACTGTACTGTACTCTACTGTACTGTATACTAGTGTACTCTAGTGTACTGTATACTACTGTACTCTACTGTACTGTATACTACTGTACTGTATACTACTGTACTCTACTGTATACTAGTGTACTCTACTGTACTCTACTGTACTCTAGTGTACTGTATACTACTGTACTCTACTGTACTGTACTCTACTGTACTGTATACTAGTGTACTCTAGTGTACTGTATACTACTGTACTCTACTGTACTCTAGTGTACTGTATACTACTGTACTGTATACTACTGTACTCTACTGTATACTAGTGTACTCTACTGTACTCTACTGTACTCTAGTGTACTGTATACTACTGTACTCTACTGTACTGTACTCTACTGTACTGTACTCTACTGTACTGTACTCTACTGTACTGTATACTAGTGTACTCTAGTGTACTGTATACTACTGTACTCTACTGTACTGTATACTACTGTACTGTATACTACTGTACTCTACTGTATACTAGTGTACTCTACTGTACTCTACTGTACTCTAGTGTACTGTATACTACTGTACTCTACTGTACTGTATACTACTGTACTGTATACTAGTGTACTCTACTGTATACTACTGTACTCTAGTGTACTGTATACTAGTGTACTCTACTGTACTCTAGTGTACTGTATACTAGTGTACTCTACTGTATACTACTGTACTCTACTGTACTGTATACTAGTGTACTCTACTCTATACTAGTGTACTCTAGTGTACTCTACTGTACTGTATACTAGTGTACTCTACTGTACTCTACTGTATACTAGTGTACTCTACTGTATGCTACTGTACTCTGCTGTACTGTACTGTATACTACTGTAATGTACTGTACTGTATACTACTGTAATCTACTGTACTGTATACTACTGTACTGTACTGTATACTACTGTACTGTACTGTATACTACTGTAGTCTAGTGCACTCTACTGTACTGTATACTACTGTACTGTACTCTACTCTATACTACTGTACTGTACTGTATACTACTCTACTGTACTGTATACTACTGTAGTCTAGTGCACTCTACTGTACTGTACTCTACTCTATACTACTGTACTGTACTCTACTGTATTCTAGTGTACTATACTCTACTGTACTGTACTGTACTCTACTGTATTCTACTCTACTATATACTACTGTACTCTACTATAGTTGACTATATTCTACTGTACTCTATACGGCAGTACTCTGGTACTACCATCATGTTGATTGTTCCTGAGGTTGACTAACTTTTGGTTTTGTGTTCAAACTCGACTGAAGGAGTGAATGTTTATGAATGAGTGAATGTTTATGAAGGAGTGAGTGTTTATGAAGGAGTGAGTGTTTATGAAGGAGTGAATGTTTATGAAGGAGTGAGTGTTTATGAAGGAGTGAATGTTTATGAAGGAGTGAGTGTTTATGAAGGAGTGAATGTTTATGAAGGAGTGAGTGTTTATGAAAGAGTGAGTGTTTATGAAAGAGTGAGTGTTTATGAAGGAGTGAGTGTTTATGAAGGAGTGAGTGTTTATGAAGGAGTGAATGTTTATGAAGGAGTGAGTGTTTATGAAGGAGTGAGTGTTTATGAAGGAGTGAGTGTTTATGAAGGAGTGAGTGTGTTTATGAAGGAGTGAGTGTGTTTATGAAGGAGTGAATGTTTATGAAAGAGTGAGTGTTTATGAAGGAGTGAGTGTTTATGAAGGAGTGAATGTTTATGAATGAGTGAATGTTTATGAAGGAGTGAGTGTTTCTGAAGGAGTGAGTGTTTATGAAAGAGTGTTTATGAAGGAGTGAGTGTTTATGAAGGAGTGAGTGTGTTTATGAAGGAGTGAATGTTTATGAAGGAGTGAGTGTGTTTATGAAAGAGTGAGTGTTTATGAAGGAGTGAGTGTGTTTCTGAAGGAGTGAGTGTTTATGAAAGAGTGTTTATGAAGGAGTGAATGTTTATGAAGGAGTGAGTGTTTATGAAGGAGTGAGTATGTTTATGAAGGAGTGAGTGTGTTTATGAAGGAGTGAATGTTTATGAAAGAGTGAGTGTTTATGAAGGAGTGAGTGTGTTTATGAAGGAGTGAGTGTTTATGAAGGAGTGAGTGTGTTTATGAAGGAGTGAATGTTTATGAAGGAGTGAGTGTTTATGAAGGAGTGTGTGTTTATGAAGGAGTGTGTGTTTATGAAGGAGTGAGTGTGTTTATGAAGGAGTGAATGTTTATGAAGGAGTGAGTGTTTATGAAGGAGTGTGTGTTTATGAAGGAGTGAGTGTGTTTATGAAGGAGTGAATGTTTATGAAAGAGTGAGTGTTTATGAAGGAGTGAGTGTTTATGAAGGAGTGAGTGTGTTTATGAAAGAGTGAGTGTTTATGAAGGAGTGAGTGTGTTTATGAAGGAGTGAGTGTGTTTATGAAGGAGTGAGTGTTTATGAAGGAGTGAGTGTGTTTATGAAGGAGTGAATGTTTATGAAGGAGTGTGTGTTTATGAAGGAGTGAATGTTTATGAAAGAGTGAGTGTTTATGAAGGAGTGAGTGTTTATGAAGGAGTGAGTGTGTTTATGAAGGAGTGTGAGTGTTTATGAAAGAGTGAGTGTTTATGAAGGAGTGAGTGTTTATGAAGGAGTGTGTGTTTATGAAGGAGTGTGTGTTTATGAAGGAGTGAGTGTTTATGAAGGAGTGAATGTTTATGAAGGAGTGTGTGTTTATGAAAGAGTGAGTGTTTATGAAAGAGTGAGTGTTTATGAAGGAGTGAGTGTGTTTATGAAGGAGTGAATGTTTATGAAAGAGTGAGTGTTTATGAAGGAGTGAGTGTGTTTATGAAAGAGTGAGTGTTTATGAAAGAGTGAGTGTGTTTATGAAAGAGTGAGTGTTTATGAAAGAGTGAGTGTGTTTATGAAGGAGTGAATGTTTATGAAGGAGTGTTTATGAAAGAGTGAATGAAGGAGTGACGTGTTGAAGGACAATCAGCCTTAAACTCTTCTTAACCTCTTTAACAGAAACAAGCAGCCGGAAATTACCGGATTAAAGCTCATCGGTCAGACTGTGTGTGTGTGTGTGTGTGTGTGTGTGTGTGTGTGTCTGTGCGTGTGTGTGTGTGTGTGTGTGTGTGTGTCTGTGCGTGTGTGTGTGTGTGTGTGTGTGTGTGTGTCTGTGCGTGTGTGTGTGTGTGTGTGTGTGTGTGTGTGTCTGTGCGTGTGTGCGTGTGTGTCTGTGTGTGTGTGTGTGTGTGTGTGTGTGTGTGTGTGTGTGCTCTGACAGATTAATGTATTTGAAAATATTTAAATCAGTTGTTTTCAGTTCAGCTTCTGGTTCTTCTTCTGGCCTCTAACGTTCTCAATGTGGTTCTACCATGAGGTTCTACCATGAGGTTCTAGGTTCCATGAGGGGTTCTCCAGGTTAGGGTCTAGGTCAGTGGTTCCAACTCGAGGTAGGAAGGTTCCAGGAGGATTCCAGGGGGGTTCCAGGAACATTCAAGGAGGGTTCCAGGATTATTCCAGGAATGTTCCAGGAGGGTTCCAGGAACGTTCTAGGAAGGTTCCAGGAGGATTCCAGGGGGGTTCCAGGAACATTCAAGGAGGGTTCCAGGATTATTCCAGGAATGTTCCAGGAGGGTTCCAGGAACGTTCCAGAAGGGTTCCAGGAACGTTCTAGGAAGGTTCCAGGAGGGTTCCAGGAAGGTTCCAGGTCCCAGCAGGTTTTCTTCTCTGGTCTATTTTGGGCTGAAACAACAAGAAGCTATTCTGAGTGTGAGAATCAAGAAGCAGCTGCTGTTCCTCAAACCTCCGTCACCACCTCCGTCACCACTTCATCACTGACCTCCGTCACCACTTCATCACTGACCTCCGTCACCGCTTCACCACTGCCTCCATCACCACTTCATCACTGCCTCCGTCACCAATGACCTCCAGTCAGACCTCCGTCACCACTTCACCACTGCCTCCGTCACCATTTCATCACTGCTTCCGTCACCACTTCATCACTGCCTCCGTCACCACTGACCTCCAGTCAGATCTCCGTCACCACTTCACCACTGCCTCCGTCACCATTTCATCACTGCTTCCGTCACCACTTCATCACTGCCTCCGTCACCAATGACCTCCAGTCAGACCTCCGTCACCACTGACCTCCGTCACTACTTCATCACTGCTTCCGTCACCACTTCATCACTGCCTCCGTCACCACTGACCTCCAGTCAGACCTCCGTCACCACTGACCTCCGTCACCACTTCATCACTGCTTCCGTCACCACTTCATCACTGCCTCCGTCACCACTGACCTCCGTCACCACTTCATCTAAACCTGATAACTTCAGTTCTAATTGAATCAGTTCGTGTTTTAAATCTGAACTGATTATTCAGATTTGATTAAAAGTGACGACGGTAATTTAATAACAGCCTGGATGGAGCGGGACTCGAACCCTCAACCCTCCAATTACTGGACGGCCCACTCTGCCACTGAGCCTCATCACCCTCCTCATCACCGTCTTCATCACCCTCCTCATCCTCAGTCACTTCCTTTCCCACAGAGAGCAGAAGTTTCCACAACAAGTCCGTTCCCACAGAAATGCTGCGTCAGCAGATTCTGTTCTGATCTGGAGACGAGCTGAGAGTCTGTTGCTCTTTGTTCATAGAAACTCCCAGACCTCCTCCTCTTCCTCCTCCTCCTCCTCCTCCTCCTCTTCCTCCAGTTTCCATTCCCACACTAGAAACATTCCATGGAGTTCCAGAGTTCTTCTGATTGACGGTTCCCATGGAGATGATTGACTTATCTGTGTGTGTGTGTGTTCCTCTGCAGAACTCGGAACCTGTCTGGAGGTTCTCCACGACCTCGACACACCAAGAAGATTCACTTCATCAAGAACATGAAGCAGTACGACACCCGGGGCAGCAGGTGGGAGGGGCCACTTTAGCTCCGCCCCATTGGCCGGCGCCATTTTTCACTGTCGTCACCGTAATAACCAATCCAACTTGGTGCTTTTGTTTTGACAGTCACCGTAACGACAATCCAACTTGGTGCTTTTATTTTGACAGTCAGCATAACAACAATCCAACTTGGTGCTTTTATTTTGACAGTCACCGTAATAACAATCCAACTTGGTGCTTTTATTTTGACAGTCAGTGTAAAAACAATCCAATCTTGGTGCTTTTATTTTGACAGTCACCGTAACAACAATCCAAGTTGGTGCTTTTATTTTGACAGTCACCGTAATAACAATCCAACTTGGTGCTTTTATTTGACAGTCACCGTAATAACAAGCCAACTTGGTGCTTTTATTTTGACAGTCAGCATAACAACAATCCAACTTGGTGCTTTTATTTTGACAGTCAGTGCAAAAACAATTCAACTTGGTGCTTTTATTTTGACAGTCCACCGTAATAACAATCCAACTTGGTGCTTTTATTTTGACAGTCAGCGTAATAACAATCCAACTTGGTGCTTTTATTTTGACAGTCACCGTAATAATCCAACTTGGTGCTTTTATTTTGACAGTCACCGTAGTAACAATCCGACTTGGTGCTTTTATTTTGACAGTCAGCATAATAACAATCCAACTTGGTGCTTTTATTTTGACAGTCACCGTAATAACAATCCAACTTGGTGCTTTTATTTGACAGTCAGCGTAATAACAATCCAACTTGGTGCTTTTATTTTGACAGTCACCGTAATAATCCAACTTGGTGCTTTTATTTTGACAGTCACCGTAGGTAACAATCCAACTTGGTGCTTTTATTTTGACAGTCAGCATAATAACAATCCAACTTGGTGCTTTTATTTTGACAGTCACCGTAATAACAATCCAACTGTCTGTCCACTGGTTCTTCCAGTGTTGTTTAGACTTATTTGTTGTGTGTGTGTGTGTGTGTGTGTGTGTGTGTGTGTGTGTGTGTGTGTGTGTGTGTGTGTGTGTGTGTGTGTGTGTGTGTGTGTGTGTGTGTGTGTGTGTGTGTGTGTGTGTTGCAGGATCGTGCTGATCTGCGCTCAGCGCTCCTTGTGTGCAGCGTTCTCAGTTCTTCCCTACGGCGAGAGCTTCTACCTCAGGTGAGCGAGGTGTGAGAGACTCGGGGGCCTGAGAGCCCCCTGGTGGTGGAACGCTGCACTACGTTCCCCCAGACAGTGAGCACAGAGCCCCCTGGTGGTGGAGCGCTGCACTACGTTCCCCAGACAGTGAGCACAGAGCCCCCCTGGTGGTGGAGCGCTGCACTACGTTCCTTCCAGACAGTGAGCACAGAGCCCCCTGGTGGTGGAGCGCTGCACTACGTTCCCCCAGACAGTGAGCACAGAGCCCCCTGGTGGTGGAGCGCTGCACTACGTTCCCCCAGACAGTGAGCACAGAGCCCCCTGGTGGTGGAAGGCTGCACTACGTTCCCCCAGACAGTGAGCACAGAGCCCCCTGGTGGTGGAACGCTGCACTACGTCACCACTGACGTCAGAAGGACCAGACTGGTTTACCTGAAATGA
>NW_027662067.1:0-1000 GCF_963422515.1 Blennius ocellaris | reverse complement strand
ACAGAAAACAAGAAAAATCAGCAACAAATCTCATCGAGGAGTGGAAGTGTGTGTGTGTGTGTGTGTGTGTGTGTGTGTGTGTGTGTGTGTGTGTGTGTGTGTGTGTGTGTGGTTTGTCCACCCAGTGGAACTGTCGTGGGGGGGCCCGGTGTACCACCCCGGGGCCCAAGGCCTTCGGGCCCAGACACCGCCTCCCGGCACCTGGCGGCCCCCAGACCTGGGGAGGCCCTGGTGAACCACACCAGAGAGCCACGCCCCAACCCGGAAGGCACCAGACCAAGAGTGCAGAGAAGACCCCCCCCCAGGCAAGAGGGGCCCACTGGCCGGAGCAGGGCCCCCAGGCCGCGCGGGCAGGGAGCCCCCCCGATCCCGGTGATGAAGCCCACCGCACACCCGGGTGCTGACTGCTCCACCACCACCCCCCCAATCCGGCGGGACAAAGAAGGTCCCAGCTGCCGAGCCCCGGACCAGCCCCCGCCAGACCAGGAAGGGCAAAGGCCCAGCAGGTTGGCCCCCACAACCCCCCACCCTGTGTTGGATGCATGTAGAGGTGTGTATTTGTGTTTTGAAGAGGTGGTGCAATGTGTGTGTCTAAGGTGTGGTTTAAAATTGAGGGGTAGTGGGGTTGTGGGGGCCCGGGGGTCCGGGGGCCCGGGGGTTCTCCTGCTGCCCAGCAGCTGAACCCCGGAAGACCCTGAGTGACTAAGTGTAGTTAAAATTGTGGGCGGTGCAAAGTCGGGGGAGGGGCAGACCTCAGTTAAGTAGCCTGGACCCCCCCACCCTAGGCCCCGCCCACTGGTCCCTATTGTTGAGTGAGGCAAGGTGAGGTAAGGTAGAGGGGGCTGAGAGGGAGGAGGTCCCTCCAGGACTAGGACCTCGGCCCAGCTGGACCCCCGTGTGTGGAGGAGACACTTAACTACAGCCCTCCTCCCTCCTCCTCCTCCACCATCCTCCACCCCCTCCTCCCTAAACCCCCCATCCCTCTTCCTCCTCCTCTGCC
>NW_027662068.1:0-52500 GCF_963422515.1 Blennius ocellaris | reverse complement strand
GGTTCCCGGTGTGGACGACAGGCCAGAAACATCTGGTTCAGGTGAACCAGGTTCCCGGTGTGGACGACAGGCCAGAAACATCTGGTTCAGGTGAACCAGGTTCTGGTGTGGACGACAGGCCAGAAACATCTGGTTCAGGAGAACCAGGTTCTGGTGTGGACGACAGGCCAGAAACATCTGGTTCAGGTGAACCAGGTTCTGGTGTGGACGAAAGGCCGGAAACATCTGGTTCAGGAGAACCAGGTTCTGGTGTGGACGACAGGCCAGAAACATCTGGTTCAGGTAAACCAGGTTCTGGTGTGGACGACAGGCCAGAAACATCTGGTTCAGGTGAACCAGGTTCTGGTGTGGACGACAGGCCAGAAACATCTGGTTCAGGTAAACCAGGTTCTGGTGTGGACGACAGGCCAGAAACATCTGGTTCAGGAGAACCAGGTTCTGGTGTGGACGACAGGCCAGAAACATCTGGTTCAGGTGAACCAGGTTCTGGTGTGGACGACAGGCCAGAAACATCTGGTTCAGGTGAACCAGGTTCTGGTGTGGACGACAGGCCAGAAACATCTGGTTCAGGTGAACCAGGTTCCCGGTGTGGACGACAGGCCAGAAACATCTGGTTCAGGTGAACCAGGTTCTGGTGTGGACGACAGGCCAGAAACATCTGGTTCAGGTGAACCAGGTTCTGGTGTGGACGACAGGCCAGAAACATCTGGTTCAGGTGAACCAGGTTCTGGTGTGGACGACAGGCCAGAAACATCTGGTTCAGGTGAACCAGGTTCTGGTGTGGACGACAGGCCAGAAACATCTGGTTCAGGTGAACCAGGTTCCCGGTGTGGACGACAGGCCAGAAACATCTGGTTCAGGTGAACCAGGTTCTGGTGTGGACGACAGGCCAGAAACATCTGGTTCAGGTGAACCAGGTTCCCGGTGTGGACGACAGGCCAGAAACATCTGGTTCAGGTGAACCAGGTTCCCGGTGTGGACGACAGGCCAGAAACATCTGGTTCAGGTGAACCAGGTTCTGGTGTGGACGACAGGCCAGAAACATCTGGTTCAGGAGAACCAGGTTCTGGTGTGGACGACAGGCCAGAAACATCTGGTTCAGGTGAACCAGGTTCTGGTGTGGACGACAGGCCAGAAACATCTGGTTCAGGTGAACCAGGTTCCCGGTGTGGACGACAGGCCAGAAACATCTGGTTCAGGTGAACCAGGTTCTGGTGTGGACGACAGGCCAGAAACATCTGGTTCAGGTAAACCAGGTTCTGGTGTGGACGACAGGCCAGAAACATCTGGTTCAGGAGAACCAGGTTCTGGTGTGGACGACAGGCCAGAAACATCTGGTTCAGGAGAACCGGGTTCCCGGTGTGGACGACAGGCCAGAAACATCTGGTTCAGGTGAACCGGGTTCTGGTGTGGACGACAGGCCAGAAACATCTGGTTCAGGTGAACCAGGTTCTGGTGTGGACGACAGGCCAGAAACATCTGGTTCAGGTGAACCAGGTTCTGGTGTGGACGACAGGCCAGAAACATCTGGTTCAGGTGAACCAGGTTCTGGTGTGGACGACAGGCCAGAAACATCTGGTTCAGGAGAACCAGGTTCCTGGTGTGGACGACAGGCTGTAAACATCTGGTTCAGGTGAACCAGGTTCTGGTGTGGACGACAGGCCAGAAACATCTGGTTCAGGTGAACCAGGTTCTGGTGTGGACGACAGGCCAGAAACATCTGGTTCAGGTGAACCAGGTTCTGGTGTGGACGACAGGCCAGAAACATCTGGTTCAGGAGAACCAGGTTCCCGGTGTGGACGACAGGCCAGAAACATCTGGTTCAGGTGAACCAGGTTCTGGTGTGGACGACAGGCCAGAAACATCTGGTTCAGGTGAACCAGGTTCTGGTGTGGACGACAGGCCAGAAACATCTGGTTCAGGTAAACCAGGTTCTGGTGTGGACGGGTCCTGAATCTATTATTATCCAGACGTCAATTTAACTCAATTGAATTTGTGAAATCAACAATAAGAATCTACACAACTATATTTAGTATTGAATTAAAAAAATGATTTTTTTTAAAATATGAGATGTTATTCATTTATTGATTTCGGAACATGAATAATTTATTATTTTTTCCTTTGTCCTGTTCTGCAGCTTATTCAAACAATATTACAATATGACTGAGAGCGAGAGAGCGAGAGAGAGAGTGAGAGAGCGAGAGAGAGCGAGAGAGAGAGAGAGAGAGAGAGAGAGAGAGAGAGAGAGAGAGAGAGAGAGAGCGAGAGAGCGAGAGAGAGAGTGAGAGAGCGAGAGAGCGAGAGAGAGAGTGAGAGAGCGAGAGAGCGAGAGAGAGAGAGAGAGAGCGAGAGAGCGAGAGAGAGAGTGAGAGAGCGAGAGAGCGAGAGAGAGAGTGAGAGAGCGAGAGAGCGAGAGAGAGAGTGAGAGAGCGAGAGAGAGAGAGAGCGAGATACTGACTGACCAGCCCTTTCCAGATATATAATAAATCGATGATGAAACAGTCCAGGCTTTTAAACTGGTGATCTGAAGGGGAAGTAGAAGCAGCCATCTATTTTTCACACAGCTTTTAATTTTTTAAAGAGATTTTTTTTTTTTTTTTTTAATCAAGACTCCTCCCTGAAAGAGCTTCTCCACTCACTAGCTTCCAGGCTAAATGAGGAAACAGTAAATATTGCCTCCATACTAGAGCAGAATAATGTAAAACAAGTGCTTTGTATGAATTCCCTGTCGAAGTGACGGAACACTGCTGCTGGGATGGTTCTCATACTGCCGTCACTCTCAGCCGTGTTCCAACTGCAGGATATAGTTTTCTAGTTCCGTCTTCTTCTTCTTGCACTGTAAATACCTGCAGAGCACGTCTTTACGGAGCGACTCGGTTTTGACGGACGCACGTGCTTCCAGCCGTAACCAAGAGTACGAGACGGACGGACAGCGGATAAAGACGTGGTTGTGTCGGGAAGCAATAAAAGCCTGGAGCAGCAGTGGGAGGTGCAGCGAACAAACTCTGTCTCAGTGCTGACAGACCCCCCCCCCCCCCCCCCCCCCCGAGTCTGAGGCGACACAACGAGCTCCTTGTGGCTAAAGGAGCCACTTAGCAGGCGATCAGACGCACGTTTCAACAACGCAAACTTCGTGGATTGTCCACGTGAAGCCAGATGTTTGCATCCGAGGCTTCAGTGAGGAAAACCTGCATGAAGCCAACAAGCAATCATCAAATGAGGTCAATGTATAGGAACGTGTTTAGGCTTGTTGTGGGAGAGACTTCTCTTTCCTATTCAAATTGTTTTATTAGCGAGACTGAATTATGATACGACATCTACCGTATTTTCCGCACTATAAGGCACCTAAATACCTCAAATGTTCTCAAAAGCTGCCAGTGCGCCTTATATATGGAAGAATTGCTCTACTCTGCTATTTGACAGCTGAACAACCAGAAGCTTTTATTTTGACAACCGGATGTTCAGAGCGGACGACACTCCACACAACACCTTCATCACTCATGGTTGCACACCAACATTCTAACAAACCAAAATAAAGTAGATGAAATAATGACTCCCTAAACTGGGGAACAAAAACACATAAACACAATCAACACAACACCAAGCCCAACAACGACCCACAATAACCTCCAACAACACAAAACATGAATTCCCATCATGCCTTGCATCCTGAGCTCCTCAGTGCAGCCGATAGCTGCAATGAATTATGGGAGTTTCTGTTTGTGGTGTTTTAAATGCAATTATTGGGGGTTCTATTTGGTTTGTGGTGTCGGTAATAATTGTGTTTTTGTTGCTTAGTTCATGTAGTTTAGTTTATTAGCGGTAGTTGTAAGTTGTCAACCAGCAGTGAAGAAGGTTTTGTGTGTAGTGTCCTCCTGGCATAGGCTGCAGGTAGGACTATCAAAATAAAGTGCGTGCGCCTCTCTGGGTGTTAGAATCAGTGGAAAATGTAACCTAATAGCTTTGAGCTATAAAGGTTTTGACCACTAGTCTATTCCATGCGCCTTATAATCTGGTGTGCCATATAGTGCGGAAAATACGGTAATTGAGGATGAAGCTAAAGTATAATTCATTTCAAGACGTTTGCTAACAAGCGAACATAACGGGGGAAATGAGACATCGTAGGGTGGAGACTCTCGCCGGGTCAAGCCAGCGGGAGGATTTGAGCAGGATGTTGAATCTGCTGAAAATGGATTCATTTTCTCTTTTGGTTTCCCGGAAATCACCAAAGAAAAGGTTTTGATAACAAGCGTCAGGTGAAATGTAGTTTGCACATCGGGCCACTAGTTGGTGCTGCGGTTTCGTCATCCAAACACACAGGAAGAGTACAATGTCATCCGTCAAGCTCCTTTCCTCCATCCTCCTTCACAATAAAAGTCCAGTCAGGTGATGAGTCTATGAGCTGTTCCATGAGTGAATAAAAGCCCCAAACGCTCCAAACGCTCCAAACGCTCCAAACGCTCCAAACGCTCTCACACGTGTCGTTTGCCTTCGCGTTTGTTTTGTCGCTTCCGTCCGTGAATGAAAATCATCTCCGGAAACTTCTTTCGGCACAACAAACGGCAGCATGAAGACATTTTCAGCTGCTTTTCAAACAACATCGTAAACAACCGAAGTCGTGATCCACAACGTAAATGAACCCGTCAGCACAAACTCCTCTGAGCTGCACACGTCCCTGATTTCATATTCATGAAGGCAAATCAACAGTTGTGTTGTGCTTCTTTTCTTTTTTTTTTTTTCCCCTCAGTGGATCAACTCCCTCATGTGTTCATCCAGATGCAGGGCAGAGGTCGCCATGATCAGATAACCCGCGGTCATTCACTTTTCAAAATCAATTCTAAAACTGGAACTCCACTCGGGAGAGCGCAGACCTTCGCCAACGCCACGTTTGTCACCATGGAAACCAGTGGATTACAAGGTTATTATTTGATCCACCATTTGTCCCGGTCGTTCACATTCCTTCATGTATTCGGTGTTTGACCTTTGACCCCTGACTGCTAACCAGGGTAATGATGTCACCATGTGGCCTATCAGAGGACGGAATTGAAAGCTGAACGTTTCATCGCTGGTTTGACATCAACTGAATTCAAACTGAACATAAAATAGACTTTTTTCTTTACCTCGTCGTGACGTCGACCTCGACCTTTGACCCAATGGCTCCCAACATTTAATGCAAAACATCCCTGATAATTCCATGCAATTCAGGTGAATATATATATATATATATTTTTTTTTTTTTGGTGAAAAGCTGGCAACATACATCAAGACCAATAGATAAATACAAGCAGAAAAAAAGCCTGACCTTGGCCTCAGCTTTCACTGGCGAAAGTAAAACATCATAAATACACTTTCTCTTGTGTCGTATTCAAGCAACGTCAACCTTCTGCTTACGATCCGTCACGTCGCCGTTCAATCGCATGTGTTCACGTGAAAACATGAAATAATTCTTATTAACAAGCCCAAAACAGTTCCAGCTCATCTACAGTAACTTTAAGCAAATCCAATTCTGAGTTGTTGTTTTTTTTTTTTAAACTATCAACAACATTCTGGCAAACGGAGTTCCAATTCAGTCTTCAGGCTTTTAATGTAGTTTATAATTCAGTCCAGCAGTGGAACGTACAATATATTGTATTACTCCATTTTTAATTACAGACTATATTATATTGGCTCACTTGTAAAGCTCGTGTCACTTCATATTTATTCCACTTTTTTTTTTTTTTTATAATGAAAGTCATTATCTTTGGTGAGCAGCTCTGTAATCTGTAGCCTCAAAACATGATTAATACCAGAAAAATGTAATTGTAGGCCTGTAAACACGATGTTCAGCAGAAGCACACCGCAGCCGTCTTCATTTATCATTAATCACATTTTAGTAGGAAAAACAATTATTCTCTCTGTGTGGATTGTTTGAGTAACAGAGCTGCTCTTTAAGAGACGGTCCAGAACGCAGCGGCCAAACAGAAGTCATAAATAATCATTCTCACAGCTGAGTTTTCATTTTCACTTCCGATTATCTGATTGCAGTTCCGACAGTGGAACTTTCACCTGGTTTA
Source organism: Blennius ocellaris (assembly GCF_963422515.1). NCBI lineage: Eukaryota > Metazoa > Chordata > Actinopteri > Blenniiformes > Blenniidae > Blennius > Blennius ocellaris. Next base: position 46,447 of record NW_027662068.1, on the reverse strand, counting down.
TTCAGTCTGCTGGAAATCTGATTGGCTTTTTCTTAACCTTGTTATTTTCTTAACCTTGTCATTTTCTTAACTCAGAAAACCAATTAACTTGTGACGGAAACAGTTCAGTTGCAGCAAAACACCCAACTGGGTGATTCCAGTGAGACGTGAAATCAACACAGTTATGTCTGTCATGTGGCGATGACCCTTCAGATTAAGAGCGTTGGACTAGATCACACTGTTTTCCAGCTCCACAAAACCAATTGCAAATATTAGACATGTAAACGACAACCCACATGAAATAAATGACCACGAGAAGGAAACAGGAGCTGAAACGTATCAGCGAAGTCGCATCGACCCCTTGCGATGACAGCAGCACTGCTTCTCCTCCACATTAAAGTCTGAAACGTCACGAAAGCTGCTTGTCTTTTGAAGGACACAACGAGAAGCTGCTAGCCAAAGTCCCCGGACACGTCGCCGCAGTGCAGAAAGCAAAACTCCTGCATGCATGAAGTTTACTGGAGGAACTCGGCTTGATTCTTGTTGCTTTTGTCGCGTTCGGCAGGATTGTCTTGTATTCTGGCATTTCTTAAAACGGCCTCCTCTTGTGCCCCAAAGTGCCCCGGGAATCAAACCAGAGTCCCCTGCTGCCTGGCTCATGAACGTTTTCTCTCTTTTAAACTCTGGACTCCACTTCTTCTTTACTGTTTTCACTGTCAAACGTTTCTTCGTGTGGCTGGGAAGAGAGTTGTTCAGAAGGATAAACGTGGGTATCATCAGCCTGGTACGGTGCCACACAGCACACCGCAGTACTGCACAACGTACGTTGTACGATGCCATGCAATAGAAAGTCTCAAAACAACGTGATATTTCCTTTTTTTTTATAACGGAAAACACATCGGGCTCTTCTGAGGCGTCAACCGGCACCAGGGCCTCCACCAAATCTTTCCTTCAGTCCGGGAAACTTTGATTATTTCCTTGGCATTAAAGGTATAGTAGAGGATTTTCTTCTTCCGGGTGGACCATCAAAATAACTGGTCCTCCCAATTGTCAATCATTCTGGTGATATATGACGTAAGCCCGTCGTACGTGCTCGTCCCTGTGCGCAGCTCACTCCACACGGTTCTCATCATGCCGCTGGCCGACCCGACGCATTATTCAGGGACATTTTTACACAGTTTCACCCCCTCTGGTGCAAAATCTTCTTGTAAAGTGAGCTTATGTGAGCGATGCCGACTTGTGACTTGTAAACAGAGCGTGCACGAGGAGAACTGGGCTCGTGCACGTCTCTCGCACGCGTTTTAGTAGGCGTTCCGTCTCGGGAGCAGGTACAGCGTTGCGCATGCGCATTTTTTTCAAACGGTGGAGAGGGTGGTTCTTTCCTAAAATTCCTGAAAATCCTCCTGTATACCTTTAAATCAATCTCGAATAAAGCTCCGCGCTTCATCGCCGGGGCGTCGCACCGTAAGGAGCGTTGGGAAGCAGGGACGCTCCAGAGGAACCCGGAAACGCGTCGGACGGCGGAGGAGGAGGAGGAGGAGGAGGAGGAGGAGGAGGAGGAGGAGGAGGAGCCGCCGGGCGACAGGAAGCACCGTCAACACGTTGGCGTGTCGGACCATCGAGTCCCGATTGATTAAAGGAGCCATGAACCATCTGCCAGCCGGCGAAGGCCGCGCAGAGAGATTGATGATGTTTATCATGTTTCTATAAAACTCCAGAGGAGGCTTCAGAGCCAGCTCGTAACGCGCCTGTAAATCCAGATCTGCAGTGTGTGTGTGTGTGTGTGTGTGTGTGTGTGTGTGTGTGTGTGTGTGTGTGTGTGTGTGTGTGTATAAATCGGAGCATCTGCTACCGGGCGCGCTCATTCCAAGTGTGCAAATGGGCTTGAAACAAACCAATAAGTCAGCTGAAAATGAACTTCTCCCCCCCCCCGGAGTGAATAAAGAAAACGCTCCCCGAATTCACGCCGACAAACTTTGATCCCCGGAATCTATTTAGACGAATTCCTATCGCTTACAAACTGCCCCCGCCTCGTCGGCGCGCCATTTATCCCCATTAAAATCTGCGCCATTTCACGCAGATAAAGGCCTTTAATTCGACTGGCGGTGAATCATTGTTGATTACCCAAAAACCTGCACGGCAGAGATAAGGCGACGTTTACCGCCTCGCAACATACAAACTATAAATCTTGCCTCTTATCTGACTTTTTTTTTATCAACATTTTCGATCTATCTCCAACTCTTTTATAAATAACCACCAACGTGCTAATTAATTACGTTTCCTCGGTGGAAGGAAGTGCGCGAGCGGCCGGCCCGGGCCAAAGTTACCTTCAGACGTCTTCAGATGCTCCGATTGGAAATTGTTTTGCAAACGTTTTAATTAAAAGATCGGACGATAGCAAGGGGGGGGGGGTCAATTTGGAGCCGGGATGCGGCGGCACGCGACAAACGGCAAAAACCTCCCGAAGGTTCGAGTCCGATCGCAACCGGAACCGACGTCTGTCCCACACTTTCCCTCCGTCGGGGCTCAAAAAAACACGTTGCGCTTTTTAAAAGGAAACGAGAGGCTGAGAAACGTCTGGAAAAAGTAGAATTCACCAACATATAGTATAATAAGAGCCTTTCCTGTTGTCGACATGTTATTTATTTATTAATTCATGAGTACCTGGTGTGCCCTCTAGGGGGAGCTGTTGGAGGTCGAGGGTCACGTTGCATGTTTGGCTTTTTTTTTTACTTTAATGGCGTCTTCTTTTTATATATTTTAGCTTTGTTCCAATATTCTAATGGAGGAAAATCAAGGAGGAGCTGGAAACTTTGAATACAAGGAGGAGGTGAAGATGGAGGAGGAGGTGAAGATGGAGGTGGAGGAGGTGAAGATGGAGGAAGAGGTAAACAGGTGGAGGATAGGGGGACTTTGAAAGATTATTTTCTCGACAACCAAATCAGAAACCAGGTGAAATTTTAATTCACACAAACTCCACAAACCTTCTTTCACAAAGAAAGAAAGAAAGAAAGAAAGAAAGAAAGAAAGAAGGAAAGAAGGAAGGAAGGAAGGAAGGAAGGAAGGAAGGAAGGAAGGAAGGAAGGAAGGAAGGAAGGAAGGAAGGAAGGAAGGAAGGAAGGAAGGAAGGAAGGAAGGAAGGACGGACGGACGGACGGACGGACGGACGGACGGACGGACGGTACGGACGGACGGAAGGAAGGACGGACGGACGGACGGAAGGAAGGAAGGAAGGAAGGAAGGAAGGAAGGACGGACGGACGGACGGACGGACGGACGGACGGACGGACGGACGAAAGAAAGAAAGAAAGAAAGAAAGAAAGAACGAAAGACAGAAAGAAACAAAGAAAGACAGAAAGAAAGAACGAAAGAAAGAAAGAAAGAAAGAAAGAAAGAAAGAAAGAAAGAACGAAAGACAGAAAGAAAGAACGAAAGACAGAAAGAAAGAAAGAAAGAAAGAAAGAAAGAAAGAAAGAAAGAAAGAAAGACATCTCGTCTCTTTAATAAACAGTAAAATAACGTCTATATTATTTGCAGGATAAAACCTTCATGACAAGAAGTAGAATGACTTTCCACTTTTCTGCGCTTCAACATTTTGATTAAAAAAACTTCAAAGTGCCGCTCGGCGACGTTCGGTGGAGGATTTGGATTCTTCCTCACACCAAAACCAAACCGACCCAAAGCTTTCATTTCCCAGTGACCTCGTCCTCTGAAGTCCGTCTGTTTGATGAACACGTCTGTCTGCAGCATCACACTTCTTCACTGCGGATCAAAGGAACCTCAAAGGAGCTTCCACACCTGATCTGTGTTCACCGATCAGATCGATCGGATCGATCAGACTGATCAGACCGATCAGACCGTATTGCAGTGCTTGTAATGTGGATGACACGTGACATGAGGTGACATTTTATTACAGTATTACAAAATGCGGCGTTATTACATAAGCTGAAATTGTGTTAAATTATTGCAAAATGTGGTGTTATTACATAATGAAGTGAAATATTATTATATTATTACAAATTGCATCGTTATTACATAATGAGGTGAAATTGTATTCAATTATTGCAAAATGTGGTGTTATTACATAATGAAGTGAAATATTATTACAAAATGCAGGATTATTTCATAATGAGGTCAAATTGTATTAAACTATCGCAAAATGTGGTGTTATTACATGATGAGGTAAAATATGATTACATTATTACAAATTGCATCGTTATTACATAATGAAGGTGAAATTGTATTATTACAAAATGTGGTGTTATTACATAATGAGGTCAAACATTATTACATTATTACAAATTGCGGCATTATTACATAATGAGGTGAAATTGTATTATTACAAAATGTGGTGTTATTACATAATGAAGTGAAATACTACAAAATGCAGCATTATTACATAATGAGGTGAAATTGTATTATTACAAAATGTGGTGTTATTACATAATGAGGTAAAATATTATTACATTATTACAAATTGCATCGTTATTACATAATGAGGTGAAATTGTATTAATTATTACAAATTGCATCGTTATTACATAATGAGGTGAAATTGTATTCAATTATTGCAAAATGTGGTGTTATTACATAATGAGGTAAAATATTATTACATTACAAATTGCATCGTTATTACATAATGAGGTGAAATTGTATTCAATTATTGCAAAATGTGGTGTTATTACATAATGAGGTAAAATATTATTACATTACAAATTGCATCGTTATTACATAACGAGGTGAAATTGCATTAATTATTGCAAATTGCATCGTTATTACATAATGAGGTGAAATTGTATTAAACTATTGCAAAATGTGGTGTTATTACATAATGAGGTAAAATATTATTACATTACAAATTGCATCGTTATTACATAATGAGGTGAAATTGTATTAAACTATTGCAAAATGTGGTGTTATTACATAATGAGGTAAAATATTATTACATTACAAATTGCATCGTTATTACATAATGAGGTGAAATTGTATTCAATTATTGCAAAATGTGGTGTTATTACATAATGAGGTAAAATATTATTACATTACAAATTGCATCGTTATTACATAATGAGGTGAAATTGTATTAAACTATTGCAAAATGTGGTGTTATTACATAATGAGGTAAAATATTATTACATTACAAATTGCATCGTTATTACATAATGAGGTGAAATTGTATTCAATTATTGCAAAATATGGTGTTATTACATAATGAGGTAAAATATTATTACATTACAAATTGCATCGTTATTACATAACGAGGTGAAATTGCATTAATTATTGCAAATTGCATCGTTATTACATAATGAGGTGAAATTGTATTAAATTATTGCAAAATGTGGTGTTATTACATAATGAGGTAAAATATTATTACATTACAAATTGCATCGTTATTACATAATGAGGTGAAATTGTATTCAATTATTGCAAAATGTGGTGTTATTACATAATGAGGTAAAATATTATTACATTACAAATTGCATCGTTATTACATAACGAGGTGAAATTGCATTAAACTATTGCAAAATGTGGTGTTATTACATGATGAGGTAAAATATTATTACATTACAAATTGCATCGTTATTACATAATGAGGTGAAATTGTATGAAATTATTGCAAAATGTGGTGTTATTACATAATGAAGTGAAATATTATTACAAAATGCGGCATTATTACATAACGAGGTGAAATTGCATTAATTATTGCAAATTGCATCGTTATTACATAATGAGGTGAAATTGTATTCAATTATTGCAAAATGTGGTGTTATTACATGATGAGGTAAAATATGATTACATTTTTACAAAATGTGGCACTATTACATAATGAGGTGAAATTGTATGAAATTGTGCAAAAATTTGGTGTTTTTACATAATGAAGTGAAATATCATTACAAAATTCGGCATTATTACATAAAGTGAAATTGTATTAGAGAATTACAAAATGTGGTGTTATTACATAATGAAGTGAAATATTATTACAAAATGCAGCAATATTACATAACGAGGTGAAATTGTATTAATTATTGCAAATTGCATCGTTATAACATAATGAGGTGAAATTGTATTAAATTATTGCAAAATGTGGTGTTATTACATAATGAGGTAAAATATTATTACATTATTACAAATTGCATCGTTATTACATAATGAGGTGAAATTGTATTAAATTATTGCAAAATGTGGTGTTATTACATAATGAAGGTGTCAGAATAAATATATAGGAAATGGCTAAAAGCATCAATAACATAACTGACAGAACAATAAACGACTTCCTCCCTCAGCTGTTGGTATGGTTTTAGACGAGCTCGCCGCTCGGCTCAGGACGCGACTCGTTTTATTTTGGCGGGTGAACGTGGCGGCGGTGAGTCGGACAGACGAGCAGGCAGCACTTTGTGGGGAACGACAGCATCGAGAATCACCAAACTATTTGGAACTCACTCCTAATGCAAGACGTTTCTCTATTATCTACGCCGTCGGAGCCGGTTTGGCTTCACGTCCAGAGAGTTTCCTGCTGTTTGTTTGCGTTCCGCCGTCTCCGGGATGGATTTGTGCCGGACGGGAGGAAATAAAAACCCGGGAAGCGACACGGTGCTTTATAAAGGTTCCCCGCCGACACACACAGGCGGGGGAGGGGGGGGGGGGGGACGGTCACTTTAAAGTTCAGCCCCGTGGCGCCTTGCAGGAAAAATGATGGCGAGGCGGCGGCGTTATGAAGTTACCGCTCGCCTTCCTCCTCCGCTGCAATAAAACCGGAGCCGCTAACCGCTAACTGCTTTAATCTCCCGTCCAACACAAAGTTTCTACTCCGACCAGAACTTCGTGTGTTAAATATGAGGGAAAATATCTTTAAAAAACTAAAAACAAAAATCAAACTCTGGAAAATATGAAGGAATATCAACAAATTTGGAGTCAAATTTGTGAAAATACAAATAAATTAAAAGTGGTGAGTCATTGAATTTCTGCAAATTTATATTAAATACAATTTTTAAATATGGAAATTATATAAATCTTATTAACTAATGCTTCGGTTCAATATAAATAAAAAATAACAACTTTTTTTAAAAATATATTTACCAAAAAAATCAAACGCTGGAAAATATGAAGGAATATCAACAAATTTGGATTCAAATTTGTGAAAATACAAATAAATTAAAAGTGGTGAGTTATTGAATATCTGCAAATTTATATTAAATACAATTTAAAAATATGGAAATGATATAAATCTTATTAGATAATGCTTCGGTTCAATGTAAATAAAAAATATATATTTTTTTTTATATCTTTACAAATAAAAATCATACGCTGGAAAATATGAAGGAATATCAACAAATTTGGAGTCAAATTTGTGAAAATACAAATAAATTAAAAGTGATGAGTCATTGAATGTCTGCAAATTTATATTAAATAAAATTTTAAATATGGAAATGATATAAATCTTATTAACTAATGCTTCGGTTCAATATAAATAAAAAAGAACAACATTTAAAAAAAAAAATATCTTTACAAAAAAAAATCAAACGCTGGAAAATATGAAGGAATATCAACAAATTTGGATTCAAATTTGTGAAAATACAAATAAATTAAAAGTGGTGAGTTATTGAATATCTGCAAATTTATATTAAATACAATTTAAAAATATGGAAATGATATAAATCTTATTAGATAATGCTTCGGTTCAATGTAAATAAAAAAGAACATTTTTTTAAAAATATCTTTACAAATAAAAATCATACGCTGGAAAATATGAAGGAATATCAACAAATTTGGATTCAAATTTGTGAAAATACAAATAAATTAAAAGTGATGAGTCATTGAATATCTGCAAATTTATATTAAATACAATTTTTAAATATGGAAATGATATAAATCTTATTAGATAATGCTTCGGTTCAATATAAATAAAAAAGAACAACTTTTTTTTTTATATCTTTAACAAAAAAATCATACGCTGGAAAATATGAAGGAATATCAACAAATTTGGATTCAAATTTGTGAAAATACAAATAAATTAAAAGTGAGTTATTGAATATCTGCAAATTTATATTAAATACAATTTTTAAATATGGAAATGATATAAATCTTATTAACTAATGCTTCGGTTCAATATAAATAAAAAATAACAACTTTTTTTTTAAATATATTTACCAAAAAAATCAAACGCTGGAAAATATGAAGGAATATCAACAAATTTGGAGTCAAATTTGTGAAAATACAAATAAATTAAAAGTGATGAGTCATTGAATGTCTGCAAATTTATATTAAATACAATTTTTAAATATGGAAATGATATAAATCTTATTAACTAATGCTTCGGTTCAATATAAATAAAAAAGAACAACTTTTTTTTTAAATATCTTTACCAAAAAAATCAAACGCTGGAAAATATGAAGGAATATCAACAAATTTGGATTCAAATTTGTGAAAATACAAATAAATTAAAAGTGATGAGTCATTGAATATCTGCAAATTTATATTAAATACAATTTTAAAATATGGAAATGATATAAATCTTATTAGATAATGCTTCGGTTCAATGTAAATAAAAAAGAAAAAAAAATTTAAAATATCTTTACAAATAAAAATCATACGCTGGAAAATATGAAGGAATATCAACAAATTTGGAGTCAAATTTGTGAAAATACAAATAAATTAAAAGTGGTGAGTCATTGAATGTCTGCAAATTTATATTAAATAAATTTTTTAAATATGGAAATTATATAAATCTTATTAACTAATGCTTCGGTTCAATATAAATAAAAAAGAACAACTTTTTTTTTTAATATATTTACCAAAAAAATTATACGCTGGAAAATATGAAGGAATATCAACAAATTTGGATTCAAATTTGTGAAAATACAAATAAATTAAAAGTGATGAGTTATTGAATATCTGCAAATTTATATTAAATGCAATTTTTAAATATGGAAATGATATAAATCTTATTAACTAATGCTTCGGTTCAATATAAATAAAAAATAACAACTTTTTTTAAAAAAATATCTTTACAAATAAAAATCATACGCTGGAAAATATGAAGGAATATCAACAAATCTGGAGTCAAATTTGTGAAAATACAAATAAATTAAAAGTGGTGAGTCATTGAATGTCTGCAAATTTATATTAAATACAATTTTTAAATATGGAAATGATATAAATCTTATTAACTAATGCTTCGGTTCAATATAAATAAAAAATAACAACTTTTTTTTAAATATCTTTACCAAAAAAATCAAACGCTGGAAAATATGAAGGAATATCAACAAATTTGGATTCAAATTTGTGAAAATACAAATAAATTAAAAGTGATGAGTCATTGAATGTCTGCAAATTTATATTACATACAATTGTAAAATATGGAAATGATATAAATCTTATTAGATAATGCTTCGGTTCAATATAAATAAAAAATAACTTTTTTTTTTAATATATTTACCAAAAAAATCAAACGCTGGAAAATATGAAGGAATATCAACAAATTTGGATTCAAATTTGTGAAAATACAAATAAATTAAAAGTGATGAGTCATTGAATGTCTGCAAATTTATATTAAATACAATTTTTAAATATGGAAATTATATAAATCTTATTAACTAATGCTTCGGTTCAATATAAATAAAAAAGAACAACTTTTTTTTTATATATCTTTAACAAAAAAATCATACGCTGGAAAATATGAAGGAATATCAACAAATTTGGATTCAAATTTGTGAAAATACAAATAAATTAAAAGTGATGAGTCATTGAATGTCTGCAAATTTATATTACATACAATTTTAAAATATGGAAATGATATAAATCTTATTAGATAATGCTTCGTTTCAATGTAAATAAAAAAGAACAGCATAAAGAGAGTATTCACTGATTCACAACAGACGAGTATTTAATGTATGTTCTTCATTAGCATACTCAGAATATGTGACTTCAAACCATCCTGTACATCTAATTCAATACAAAACTACAACATGACTGGATGTGAAGACTGTGAAACGAGAGTCGAGCAGTAATATTCTATTCAGTGGTTTCAAGGACGAGGACATTCAGTTTGAGACTTTAATAGTCTGTTTTCTTCCTGGATCGACTTCACGGAACCTCACGAGGGCTTTAAACACAACCACCAGCCCTTCCTGCACACATTCCGCCAATTATCACTAAATACTGCATGAGGGTATGCATATGCATGCGTTTAAGTTGCATAGCGATGGAATCGGCGTTTTGACCCAGCGGAGGAAAAGGCTTTAGAAATGATGAATTCCCGGCTGCGGCGGCCGTCTGGGTGCAGAACACTCCGAGAGGTGATTTTCTGAGCGCGACCCGCAGGCTGGCGATACTTCACCGGGTTCTCACTGTCAAATTAGCAGAAGCAGCAGAGGAGAATCGCTGCTTTGCCACGAGAAACACCGTGGTAAAACGCCGGCATACTTCTTCTTTTATTTTTCTATCCGGGGCCGTCTGACGTGAATCTGTCGGCAGGAAGAAGCTCCGGACGCTCAGACGCACAAACTGCAATGTGATTGTTTGGGATTCAAAGGGAGAGGAACATCAAACGCCTGTTTAAAGGGACCACACGTCGCTTCATTAGACTGAAGAAGATCCAAACCTGCTCGGCTCATTTTTCTCAATATTGGATTCAGGGCTTTATTCTGAAATGACTTTTTGTTGTTATTTGGTTGTGTGTTGGGATTTTTTTTGTTTTTTTTAACGAATCGGCCATCCTCACCCCCCATCTTGCTTCTGATTGGTCGGGACACCGTGGAGCGTTTTTCTAAGAATTGACAGGTTTTTTTTTTAACTCCTTCATTTTGTGACTTTTAATGTTGACCGAGATTATCTGTGACTTTTTCCCAGAAACGTCAAACTCTGCTTGATTTTGTTTATATCTTTTTTTTAAAACTGAAAATATTAGTTTGAAATCCCGCAAATGAAAGAGTTTATTGTGTGAATTCAAGGAATTTAATTATAAAAAAACAAACTCAAAAAACACTTATTTAGGAACGACTGGGTTAATGTGTGTCATTTAAAACAGACCAGAACCGTCAAACAGTCTGGAGCTGAGAACGAACACTGATCGTCTTTCTTGCACTTTTAAAGAGAATTTGACTTTTCCTCTCTGCTGCAAAGTCACCATGTAGGACAACCAGAGGCTCCTGTAATTCAACTTTTAACGGTCATGAGAGCTTTGACCCCCCCCAGATAGTAGCTTTGACCCCCCCCAGATAGTAGCTTTGACCCCCCCCAGATAGAAGCTTTGACCCCCCCCAGATAGAAGCTTTGACCCCCCCCAGATAGAAGCTTCGCCGCGCGGCAATAAATTCAGCGTGGAGTCACAGAGGTCGCCGTCAACAGGCTGCTTTTCACACTTCTCATTAGCCTCAATGCCAGCGAGGGGACGGGGGACGGGGGGACGGGGGATGGGGGATGGGGGACAGGGGACGAGGGACGGGGGATGAGGGATGGGGGGTGAGGGACGGGGGATGGGGGACAAGGGACGAGGGACGGGGACGGGGGTGAGGGACGGGGGATGGGGATGGGGGATGAGGGACGGGGGATGGGGATGGGGGATGAGGGATGGGGGATGAGGGATGGGGGACGAGGGACGGGGGATGAGGGACGGGGGATGGGGACGGGGGATGAGGGACGGGGGTGAGGGACGGGGGATGGGGACGGGGGATGGGGGACGAGGGACGGGGGACGAGGGATGGGGGATGAGGGACGGGGGACGGGGGATGGGGACGGGGATGGGGGACGAGGGACAGGGGACGAGGGACGGGGGATGAGGGACGGGGGACAGGGGACGAGGGACAGGGGACGAGGGACGGGGGGTGAGGGATGGGGACGGGGGACGGGGGATGGGGGACGAGGGACGGGGGATGAGGGACGGGGGACGGGGGATGGGGGACGAGGGACGGGGGACGGGGGATGGGGGACGGGGGACGAGGGACGGGGGATGAGGGACGGGGGGTGAGGGATGGGGACGGGGGACGGGGGATGGGGGACGAGGGACGGGGGATGGGGGACGAGGGACGGGGGATGAGGGACGGGGGACGGGGACGGCCAGAGGAAGGTCTAACGCCTCCAGCCTCGTTCTGCGGCGCCCCCCCCCCCCCCCCCCCCTTGCAGTTTCATGTGGAATGTTTGACTCCGCGCTGTCGGAGACAAGTGGGCCATGCGTCATCATCGCCCCGGCGACTTTACTATCAGAGGTTTCCTCCTGAAAAGAACAAACAGTAACGACAGAATAATGATTCTGGAGTTCGCCGCCTCACCTCATGAGGGGTCGGGCCGGCCGGACCGTCGCGATGACCATACGAGCAGCTCGGGTTTTTTTTTTTTACCTTCAACGTTTGTGCCGCAGCCAAGATGTCGGTTTGATTTACCGTCTCCTCTTTAAACGTGTACAGAAGGTCTGATTCCTCAGGTGACGGGAACAGATGGAAGTGGCTAATTACCGCACTTTCATCTCCGGTTTCCTATTCGATGGATTTTGAAAAGCCATCAAGAGCCGCGCGCCGCGCGTCCCACAAGGCCCGCGGTGGTTTTTTTTTTTTTTTTTTCCACGTGGCGCCGTGAAAGACACAAGCGAGTCCCATCAAAGACGTTTGATCCCCTCTGAAACGCCGCCAGCGGGCTAAAAGGTGATTTATTCACACGACCAACTGGTATTTTAACCGTCATTTTCACGTCCAACAATTAAAAACCCGACCAGTCACGTGGGAAGCATCGGCGCGGTCGGACGTTCATCACACCGGGGCGTTCGGGTTCCTGCAATCGGATCAAGGAAACGACTGGAAGCGTCCGACTCGGCTGGACAGGTGGACTTCTGCTAATAAAACTAGCAGTAGCAGAGAGTCTGGCAGCGACTTGGAATCAATCATTTCTGTGAAAGATGTTGTAACTGCCGCTGCGGCGTTCAAGGGTCCGGGCAGATGAAGTATGGAGCGTGTCGGCAGCAGGACTGCGGGAAGTTTAACAACCGAACCAGGAGCCGCTTTCACAACCTGAAGGACGAATCAAGCCGGCGGCCATGAACTCGTGAAATCAAAATCCAGTCGGTCGCCAGGGACGTCACGTCGCGTCGAGACGACGGAGTCGTGGGATCTGGACAGAAGTACCAGAGCCTTCGCCAAAAACATTCCGTCACTAGGAACTGGCCTCAACACCCCTCTGAAACAAAACCAACAAATGAAGATGTATAAAAATGGTTCAAAAATAGCTAATGTGTTAAAAAAAAAAAAAAAGTATATTTGAGGTGAAGTCGGTGTTAAAGACCCAACGAGCCGCCGGAGCCCAGAGACTCTTCAGGTCGTGTTGAGGCTGTTTTAAAAACATTATCGAGTCTCGCTGATCAATACGAGCTCAAATTGGTTCACTGAGGGTTTTTCTCTCTTGTCATTGTAGTTTTATTATTTAATTCTGCATAAACGCCACATGTTACACCGTCTCCTACAGACGATGAGAATCTCCTGATCGTCCCGTCAATCGATCCTTTGGCGTCAAATGTGGAGCTCAAACCAATGTCACCTGTCAGGTGAGTCACATGATAATCTAACACACCTGTTTACCTGTCAGGTGAGTCACATGATAATCTAACACACCTGTTTACCTGTGAGGTGAGTCACATGATAATCTAACACACCTGTTTACCTGTGAGGTGAGTCACATGATAATCTAACACCTGTTTACCTGTCAGGTGAGTCACATGATAATCTAACACACCTGTTTACCTGTGAGGTGAGTCACATGATAATCTAACACACCTGTTTACCTGTGAGGTGAGTCACATGATAATCTAACACCTGTTTACCTGTCAGGTGAGTCACATGATAATCTAACACACCTGTTTACCTGTGAGGTGAGTCACATGATAATCTAACACACCTGTTTACCTGTGAGGTGAGTCGCATGATAATCTAACACACCTGTTTACCTGTGAGGTGAGTCACATGATAATCTAACACACCTGTTTACCTGTGAGGTGAGTCACATGATAATCTAACACACCTGTTTACCTGTGAGGTGAGTCACATGATAATCTAACACCTGTTTACCTGTCAGGTGAGTCACATGATAATCTAACACACCTGTTTACCTGTCAGGTGAGTCACATGATAATCTAACACACCTGTTTACCTGTGAGGTGAGTCACATGATAATCTAACACACCTGTTTACCTGTGAGGTGAGTCACATGATAATCTAACACACCTGTTTACCTGTCAGGTGAGTCACATGATAATCTAACACACCTGTTTACCTGTCAGGTGAGTCACATGATAATCAAACACACCTGTTTACCTGTGAGGTGAGTCACATGATAATCTAACACACCTGTTTACCTGTCAGGTGAGTCACATGATAATCTAACACCTGTTTACCTGTGAGGTGAGTCACATGATAATCTAACACACCTGTTTACCTGTGAGGTGAGTCACATGATAATCTAACACACCTGTTTACCTGTCAGGTGAGTCACATGATAATCTAACACACCTGTTTACCTGTGAGGTGAGTCACATGATAATCTAACACACCTGTTTACCTGTGAGGTGAGTCACATGATAATCTAACACCTGTTTACCTGTCAGGTGAGTCACATGATAATCTAACACACCTGTTTACCTGTCAGGTGAGTCACATGATAATCTAACACACCTGTTTACCTGTGAGGTGAGTCACATGATAATCTAACACACCTGTTTACCTGTCAGGTGAGTCACATGATAATCTAACACACCTGTTTACCTGTGAGGTGAGTCACATGATAATCTAACACACCTGTTTACCTGTGAGGTGAGTTACATGATAATCTAACACACCCGTTTACCTGTCATGTGAGTCACATGATAATCTAACACACCTGTTTATCTGTCAGGTGAGTCACATGATAATCTAACACACCTGTTTACCTGTGAGGTGAGTCACATGATAATCAAACACACCTGTTTACCTGTGAGATGAGTCACATGATAATCTAACACACCTGTTTACCTGTGAGGTGAGTCACATGATAATCTAACACCTGTTTACCTGTCAGGTGAGTCACATGATAATCTAACACCTGTTTACCTGTGAGGTGAGTCACATGATAATCTAACACACCTGTTTACCTGTGAGGTGAGTCACATGATAATCTAACACACCTGTTTACCTGTGAGGTGAGTTACATGATAATCTAACACACCCGTTTACCTGTCATGTGAGTCACATGATAATCTAACACACCTGTTTATCTGTCAGGTGAGTCACATGATAATCTAACACACCTGTTTACCTGTGAGGTGAGTCACATGATAATCTAACACACCTGTTTACCTGTCAGGTGAGTCACATGATAATCTAACACACCTGTTTACCTGTCAGGTGAGTCACATGATAATCTAACACACCTGTTTACCTGTGAGGTGAGTCACATGATAATCTAACACACCTGTTTACCTGTCAGGTGAGTCACATGATAATCTAACACCTGTTTACCTGTGAGGTGAGTCACATGATAATCTAACACACCTGTTTACCTGTCAGGTGAGTCACATGATAATCTAACACACCTGTTTACCTGTCAGGTGAGTCACCGAGCAACATGGGGGGGGGGGATTACCTGAAGGAGAGAGGAAGGAGGAGGAGGCCAAAAAATTAAGATGATATTGAGTAAAACCTAAGTGTTAAACGATGATGTCATCGCCCCCCCACCCCCTGCGGTGTCACCTAATAACCACAACAATGGCGGTTTAAGGTGGCGCTGCAGAAGCAGGTTCAATAAGGTGACAGGAGCATAGAGCTATAGAACTTAGAGTTAGATTAAGTCCATGTTTATATTGCTATGATCTGTGTCTTCTTCTGAGTTTTTGGTGTATTTGCTGAATCGCAGCGCCCCTAAAGGCCACACCTGTAATTACCGCTCGTCTCCAGATCCCCAGTCGCCAAAGATTTAAAATCTACAGAAAAACGTGTTGTTGTCGTTTCATGTTGTTTTCCACCTCCTGAGTGAGTTTGTTCAAGTCAAGGCCTTTATTTTAGAAACTTCTAGAAAAGCTGCTGCAGCTCCAAATGTTAAATGTGATAAAACCTCCGTCAGATGAACAAATAAATGAACTTGAATAGTGAGACTGGACTCAGCAGATATTATGTGGATTCCTTTGTGCCATTTGTTATCTATATTTTTCTGTTGGTTTTTTTTGTGTGCATTTTTAATGAATTTGCGAGCGAAAAGTTCATTTCTTTGAAGTCGTGTGGAGTCCCGGCGGACAGAAACACAACAGGCTGCATGAAAACACTGCAGAGGAGCCGACTATTAGGATTATTTTCTCTTATCCTCCCATTGTTAGTTCTGCTGTATTCCTCCAGGTTCTGGTTCGTGCAGCAACAATACGGCAGCAATGTATACAAACAGACATGCGGCTGACAGGTCTTCTTAAAGGATGGAATAAAGGACAATGAGAAGGAGGGACGAAACAGCGGAAATTAAAAATGAAAAGAAAAGAAATAGTAACCAGCTCACAGTTACACTTGCAATACCACTTCTTACCACACCTGTGGTGAGAGGTGGTATTGCCTGGACAAGTCGTTGGTTCTGTGGTGAACCTCCATACATGTTTGATATTTATCACAATCTGATAAGTGGACAGGTTTTCCTGAATGTTGGAACAAACAAGGCTGTGCTACTGGAATTGAAAGCTCTGAGCCTCATTAAGCAGTTTGATTGTGATTCCCCAGCAGTTCCAGCTGTTGCAGGTTGGTCCCGAGCGCTCCAGGTCCCGAGGATTCCTCGGTACCAGACCCGTGCAGAGCAGTTAGGCTGTTTGCATCAGATCTCATTTAATTAAGAAGGTGCTGCGGCGCCACCTGTGTAAATCCACTGTCAAGAGTATCGACGGTCTGGATCCTGGAGATGCTGCAGCTGTTCACACCAAAACCCTGCAAGTGGAATCCATTTAATTCTGGTGGCATATTTATGTTTTTTAGTTGTTTTTTTTTTTTTATTTGCATATTTCAATCTGGTGTCGATACGTGTGTGGATGGATGCTGACTGTTAACTACTGCGCTGCGAACCAAACTGCCCTTTAGCTGTAATAAAGATTTATTCTCCCCGGCTCTACACCCTGTGCGGATGCTCAAGTGGGTTTTGAAAATAAGGACCAGATACAGGCCATGCAAGGAGAAAAGAAGTGAATTTTTATACAGAGGGGAGACAGATTTATTCTATCTTTACTTTCCCGGTGCAGGTACAAGCTGCTTTATTACACAACCGCGGCCAACTCCATTTAACAATGTATTTTGTGGATACATAAATAAATCCTTGACAGCCACATGCTGTTCTTGGGCTGGAATCCTAAAAGAGCAGAGTGCAGGTATAGTTTTAATGTAGACATTTCATTTGGTGAATAAAAGCAAAGAAGAAAGGGCCGGTTCCCCCTTTTTTTTGTTTTCTGTGTAGGTTTTTATATTTGAAGTTTTATTAAACGTCCCACATGGGAGATAAACACACCCAAACACTGCTGCTCTTATTAAAGGATGCATATTGCTTCCTGTGCAGCTTTGGGAGAGTCGGATCACCGGCGGATTCTTCCTCTGCCGACCCACAGGCACCGGCTGGAGGTTGCAGTACGCCGTGGGAAAGCAGATGTTAAACACCTGCGGTGAACGTTTTTACAGAAAGCTCCTCACAGGAAGGAGAACCGAGAACTGAAGCCAGTTTTAGATTCAGATTCACCACAAAACCGTTGTCTTAGTCCAGCTGCTGCAGGATTGGAGACCGAGGGTCTTTCACCACTGCACATCATTCGTTTTATACCTGTATTGAATAAGGACAATAAAAATATTGCAGGGGGATCTCGAGAGGCAAGAAAACAAGCGTCGCTAGCATGATAGCCGTTAGCTCGTATCGATGCTAACTGGCCTGTCAGGTTGGGACATTTCTACAAAAACAGTTGACAGAGTCCTAAAGTGTAATGGAAGGGTCGGTGGATGATGGCAAATCATCCCTGGAGATTTCACACATGAGTGAGTGAGTCGTTTTTTGTGAAAAGCTGGTTAAAAACATACATAAACCATTAAATGAATAACTACATGCAGATGAAAAAACAACCTTCTGGGCCAACCTTCACTGGAAAACTAAACAAATTCAAAAAAACTCAACTAATTAAAGTGTTGAGGGAAAATCATGAAAAGCTAATAAATTAGAAAAGTATTAGAAATATCTTCTGTTTAAATCTGCTGAGCTTCTGCTGGTGAACACCCACTGCAATCAATTACGCCTTTATTCTGAAGGACACACTGACAAAAACACTTGTGGACTATGGAGTGGTTTCTTTACAATATATTCTGTAAGGCATTGAGCGCTCGCTGATCAGATGCTGACAACAACATGTGTTATTTTCATGTTCCTGATACACGTGTTTGGAAGGTTTTTTATTCCATTGCTCTATTAAGACTTAACACATCAGCAGGTTTTGTTGAGAAGACGACAGCGAGCAGCAGAGTGTCTCCAGTCATCAGAATCTAAAAGTGAAGCCTCCCATCAGGACTGAATGATCCTGCTTCCTGTTATATTATTAAAGACCTTTATAGTTTTTATATTAAAGTTTGCGTCTATGGGGTGGTTATTGGTTCTTTTCATTTCTTTTTATTAAGAGATGTGAAGCCAGATACATTTCTGAGAAGCTCGGGAACTTCTCACTGCTACTCTCCTGCTACTTATTTCCGAGGGAAGGTTGACGTGATGCAACGTCCTGCAACGTCCTGCAACATCCTGCTACATCCTGCTACATCCTGCTACATCCTGCTACATCCTGCAACATCCTGCTACATCCTGCTACATCCTGCAACGTCCTGCTACATCCTACTACATCCTGCAACGTCCTGCTACATCCTGCTACATCCTGCAACATCCTGCTACATCCTGCTACATCCTGCTACATCCTGCTACATCCTGCTACATCCTGCAACGTCCTGCTACATCCTGCTACATCCTGCAACGTCCTGCTACATCCTGCTACATCCTGCAACGTCCTGCTACATCCTGCTACATCCTGCAAAGTCCTGCAAAGTCCTGCTACATCCTGCTACATCCTGCTACATCCTGCAACGTCCTGCTACATCCTGCTACATCCTGCTACATCCTGCTACATCCTGCAAAGTCCTGCTACGTCCTGCTACATCCTGCAACATCCTGCAACATCCTGCTACATCCTGCAACGTCCTGCAACATCCTGCAACGTCCTCCAACATCCTGCTACATCCTGCAAAGTCCTGCTACGTCCTGCAACGTCCTGCTACATCCTGCTACATCCTGCAACATCCTGCTACATCCTGCTACATCCTGCAACATCCTGCTACATCCTGCAAAGTCCTGCTACATCCTGCAACGTCCTGCAACGCCCTGCTACATCCTGCAATATCCTGCTACATCCTGCTACATCCTGCAAAGTCCTGCTACATCCTGCAACATCTTGCTACATCCTGCAACGTCCTGCAACATCCTGCTACATCCTGCTACATCATGCAACGTCCTGCAACACCCTGCTACATCCTGCTACATCCTGCAACGTCCTGCAACATCCTGCTACATCCTGCTACATCCTGCAAAGTCCTGCTACATCCTGCAACATCCTGCAACATCCTGCTACATCCTGCTACATCCTGCTACATCCTGCTACATCCTGCAACGTCCTGCTACATCCTGCTACATCCTGCAACATCCTGCTACATCCTGCAAAGTCCTGCTACATCCTGCAACGTCCTGCAACGTCCTGCAACACCCTGCTACATCCTGCAATATCCTGCTACATCCTGCTACATCCTGCAAAGTCCTGCTACATCCTGCAACATCTTGCTACATCCTGCAACGTCCTGCAACATCCTGCTACATCCTGCTACATCCTGCTACATCCTGCAACGTCCTGCTACATCCTGCTACATCCTGCTACATCCTGCAACGTCCTGCAACGTCCTGCTACATCCTGCCGTCCAGGCGGGACGACCATCAGCAAAAAGCAACCAGCAGAGGCAGCAGGACTGAATCACCTGAGCAGGAGGACCTTCTGTCGATGTTCCACAACATTCTGCAGTTCAACCACTAAAGTACAAACCAGATGTTTAATTGCTGTTATTTCGTTGGGTGTCGTGGAGTCATGCTGATAAAATTCAAAAAAATGTTTCGGTTTAAATTAAAGACTAAAAGAAACACTTGCCTGTTTTTGACTGGTTTATTCTTTTTGTCTCGACTGATGGTTTTTTCTTTTTTCTCTCTCTCCCTAAAAACTAACAATTTGCTCTCACCGTTTTTAATTGTGTTTTTTTCTTTGTGTCATATAAAACACAACACATTCCAAACGCTGCAGACAAACATCCAACAGCCCTCAAACAAATGAAAGCAGCTGTTTTTATTACAGAATTTGCTGGCAGTCTCGCGTTTGTTTTCAGAAAATGAGTCAGTAACAGATGAAGCCAATAATCTGCCGGTGTTTGGCTCCGCTGTCCTTTAAACAACCAATAATTCAAAAGGAAATGGGACAAAACCAGAAATCGATGAAAGCAAATGCAGTGTTTTTGGGGGGAATCCATATCTTATAACCAGGTGTCAAATTGGCTTTTTC
Organism: Blennius ocellaris; assembly: GCF_963422515.1. Lineage (NCBI taxonomy): Eukaryota > Metazoa > Chordata > Actinopteri > Blenniiformes > Blenniidae > Blennius > Blennius ocellaris. The sequence goes on along the minus strand of NW_027662068.1, from coordinate 25,877 downwards.
ACTTCGAACTCTAAAACGTCCAATTCCCGAGGAAAACTGAAGGTAGTTTCTAGTAGGAAACTCACAATTGTGATAAGAAGCGTGACGTGCCAGTACCTGATCCTGTCCAACACAACATGTATGAAGACAATCAAATATTACATTTTAAAAGAGTCCAACATGGTCAAGTCACAGTATTCCGAGTTAAAATCCTCAAACAAACGATAGAACAAATCAGGTCGTTTTAAACTTCTGGCCATTTACATTAAAGTCAAAGTCCTGTACACGGTCATGTTTTGTGGCGCGTCAATAAGACCAAGGCCAGTAAATTGAAGTCGCTCATTCAAAATCAATTAGTCTGCTTCTGTTTCTCAAACTCTCTCCCGTCTCTTTGCGCCTCAGTCCTTAAATCTCAGCGTTTGTTGGTGAGTCTGCGCCGAGAGCGGCTGTGAACCAAGTGAATAAAATCTTTAGCCAATAAAGCAGATTCGAAGCACCTCTTTTCATGAAGCACTTAATCAATGCAGCCATTCCGCTGTTTATCACATTTGGATGAGAAGACCGGCTTATTTTACGCCTCGTCTTTCGCCCCCTGACGTCACGTTTCCCCGACTCCTTCCCTTTAACCGAGTGTTCATTATCGCCTCGAACCTCCTCCTGGCTCGCTGCACTTCAAGACAACCGTTGGCTTCAGGTTCCGCTGCCAAGTCAGAAACAGTGAAGGTTATAAAGAAGCCTACACGGAGGAATTAATTAGGTCCTGTCAGAGCTTATTAGCTCGAACAGGTTATTATCCTCCTACACAAGGAAAAGCCAGAAAAGAGTGGAACGCGTCGGCGTCGGTTGGTAGAAACGAAGAAGAAACCCACCGACGGCCCGGCGCAAAGTCCTCATCGCAGAATGTGGCAAATAGGTGTTTCTCTGCTCTGCAGTCCAACCTACTGAGTGATTCATCTGGATTTTTTCTTTCTTTTCTTTTCTATTTTTTTTTTGGAGAATACATCTGCAGGTTCGTCAAATGATGCATTTATCAAAAAGGCCACGGATAAATGCACCCGGAACATTTGTTTCACATCAAACGAAATCTGTTGTGCGATTCAGCAACGAGACGACGACTCCTGACCTCGATGAAAGAGAAGCCCAAACAAATGGGAGGCCTGCGCATTCTCTGAAATGGTGTTCGCCGGCAAAACCGACACCGTCTGCATCCACTTTAGTTCCCGGGAATCGGTAGATGTGGCTGCGTAAACACATTTCTCCTTTCTTCGGAGCAATCCTCGAAATGTGTTTGGAAAAGTGGCGTTGTGCTGCCTCGGCCCCAGGAGGAGAAGAAAGGAGTGAATATGGGTCAAACTCGACAGTGACCTGCTCACTCGTACATCACTTTCCCTCGTCAATGGAGTGAATCTTGTATTTCAGCGTCCCTCTGTGAAGAGGCTGGGCAGTGGAGAGGGAGGAAGCAGTAACTCCAGCCCACTTTGAAGGAATTCGTGAAGGCAGAAGGAACCTCGGGTGCAACACTTAGCTGTGCATTTCTTCTAAATATGAATAAATTATGCAAAATAAAACCGCTGGATCAACGACGTCGGATTAGGCCGAAATAACAAGGAACTGTGTGACGCAGTGGATAATGTCGATCAGAAGACAAGGAGGCAGACTGGAGCATTCTGTGTGTGAAATGTGTAAAGGTCATTTCCACACACTGCATCAGGTGAAATACTGAAACAGTCGCTTGTGACATTTAAAGGCAAATTTTAAATATGATGTCCGTAGTGAATTCAATCCTAACGTTCTTACACCAACCCTACATTTGAATTATTGCATTATCTGCTACTTTTTTCTGTTTTTTGCTTTGTTTGTGTTAGTTTCTTGCTTTTGTTATGTACCCGCATGTCCAAAATAAACTGGGAAAGAAATAAAGAAAAAAACATTCAAGAGGTCATATTATGCAAGATTCACTTCCTAAAGGTTCTCCAGCAGTACTAATCGTCTCCACATCTGGAACGACGCCCCAGAAGAGAAGACAGTGTGTCCTCTCTCTCCCTGGCTTGTTCCAGGTTATAAAAAGTGTGTTTCTCCAACCAGCCAATCAGAAATCAAACCCTATATAGTGTCATCGGGGGTTCAGCCAATCACAATCAAGGTAGACTCCCTCCGCCCCCTTTGACTCCTCCCACAATCAGGCAGCTCTGCTCTGGCACGTGGCGCCACGAGAGGAAGTACTTCCTCCTCGTCCCATAGATGGGCGGAGCCAGTCCAGCTCACACGGACACAGCAGATTCTGAATGCAGCTGCTAGGATCCAATATTCTAATGGAGGAGAATCGAGGAGGAGCTGGAAACTCTGAGTACAAGGGAGATCTGCTTCATGTCTCAGGAGACGACGGTGAAAAGGTCATTGTTTTTAACGGGATTGTCCTCAGCGGGAGAAAAAAGACAGAGAGAAAAAAAAAAAACCACTTCGAAGGAGTCTGGTTCAGGTGGACCGCTCGTGATAAACAAGAAAACCCTCCACTAAATTCCTTGTATTGATTTTCTGGAGTTAAACAGTGTCAGGAATGTTTTACAACACTTTCTGGGTTTTTCTCCACGTCGTACTCCCGGGTCTGATCCCGGGTCTGATCCAGGGTCTGATCCCAGGTCTGATCCCTGGTCTGATCCCGGGTCTGATCCAGGGTCTGATCCCGGGTCTGATCCCGGGTCTGATCCCGGGTCTGATCCCGGGTCTGATCCCGGGTCTGATCCCGGGTCTGATCCCGGGCCTGATCCCGGGTCTGATCCCGGGTCTGATCCCGGGTCTGATCCCGGGTCTGATCCCGGGTCTGATCCCGGGTCTGATCCCGGGTCTGATCGCAGGTCTGATCCCGGGTCTGATTCCAGGTCTGATTCCAGGTCTGATCCCGGGTCTGATCGCAGGTCTGATCCCGGGTCTGATCCCGGGTCTGATCGCAGGTCTGATCCCGGGTCTGATCCCGGGTCTGATCGCAGGTCTGATCCCGGGTCTGATCCCGGGCCTGATCCCGGGTCTGATCCCAGGTCTGATCCAGGGTCTGATCCAGGGTCTGATCCCGGGCCTGATCCCGGGTCTGATCCCGGGTCTGATCCCGGGTCTGATCCAGTCCACGGTTTATTCAGCAGCTGTCAGCCCGACACACTTGTGTATTTTAAACTCACTTTGTACATTCTGCCGATGATAAAGCGACTGTAACGGAACCGTTCTCCATATCAGCCCTGACGGTGGTTTCCTCAGCCCCTCCGGGAGATCCTCCTCGATTCAATGGAAACGCCAAATCTCAGGTGAAGGCTGCTCCAGCCTCTGGTGTATTCCGGCGATCAAAACGCCCTTGACCATGGAAACGGATTCCCGGCCGCTTCGGAGGAAACGGCCCGGCGGCGAACCATCGCAGCTTTGACAGATGAGCGCATGAACGTGAAACATTATCCGAGGAGGTTGTTCTGCGGGGAGAGCCAACGCGATCCCTGCTGGGTTAACAAACACTTCTCTGTGGGCTTTGTGTGTGTCAGACAATTACTGCTGGATTCTAGACTGAGAACAATGAAGAATGTTTGAAGGACGTCTCGAAGAATCACTCTGGCAGTAATATTCCACCGTTAGAATTCCAACAACTCTTATATATATATATATATATATATATATCAGCTTTTAAGCTCTAGTTATCCAAGAAGAAACTAGAAAATCAACTTTAATCCACCGTCTTACCAACGAGTGAAAACCTGTCACCTGTTCAGCCACGAGCTTGTTTGTATCAGAAGGAGAACCGACAACCGTCGGTGTCTGAGGTCCTGGTGTCTGAGGTTCTGGTGTCTGAGGTTCTGGTGTCTGAGGGTCCTGGTGTCTGAGGTCCTGGTGTCTGAGGTTCTGGTGTCTGAGGGTCTGGTGTCTGAGGTTCTGGTGTCTGAGGTCCTGGTGTCTGAGGTCCTGGTGTCTGAGGTCCTGGTGTCTGAGGTTCTGGTGTCTGAGGTCCTGGTGTCTGAGGTCCTGGTGTCTGAGGGTCTGGTGTCTGAGGCTCTGGTGTCTGAGGCTCTGGTGTCTGAGGTTCTGGTGTCTGAGGTCCTGGTGTCTGAGGTCCTGGTGTCTGAGGCTCCGGTGTCTGAGGGTCCTGGTGTCTGAGGTCCTGGTGTATGAGGTTCTGGTGTCTGAGGTTCTGGTGTCTGAGGCTCTGGTGTCTGAGGTCCTGGTGTCTGAGGCTCTGGTGTCTGAGGGTCCTGGTGTCTGAGGTTCTAGTGTCTGAGGTTCTGGTGTCTGAGGTTCTGGTGTCTGAGGTTCTGGTGTCTGAGGTCCTGGTGTCTGAGGTTCTAGTGTCTGAGGTTCTGGTGTCTGAGGTTCTAGTGTCTGAGGTTCTGGTGTCTGACGTCCTGGTGTCTGAGGCTCTGGTGTCTGAGGGTCTGGTGTCTGAGGGTCTGGTGTCTGACGTTCTGGTGTCTGACGTTCTGGTGTCTGACGTTCTGGTGTCTGAGGCTCTGGTGTCTGAGGTCCTGGTGTCTGAGGGTCTGGTGTCTGAGGGTCTGGTGTCTGACGTTCTGGTGTCTGACGTTCTGGTGTCTGACGTTCTGGTGTCTGAGGTTCTGGTGTCTGAGGTTCTAGTGTCTGAGGTTCTGGTGTCTGAGGTCCTGGTGTCTGAGGTTCTGGTGTCTGACGTCCTGGTGTCTGAGGTCCTGGTGTCTGAGGTTCTGGTGTCTGAGGTCCTGGTGTCTGAGGCTCTGGTGTCTGAGGTTCTGGTGTCTGAGGTTCTGGTGTCTGAGGTTCTGGTGTCTGAGGTCCTGGTGTCTGAGGCTCTGGTGTCTGAGGTTCTGGTGTCTGAGGTCCTGGTGTCTGAGGTCCTGGTGTCTGAGGTTCTGGTGTCTGACGTCCTGGTGTCTGAGGCTCTGGTGTCTGAGGCTCTGGTGTCTGAGGCTCTGGTGTCTGAGGCTCTGGTGTGTGAGGCTCTGGTGTCTGAGGTTCTGGTGTCTGAGGGTCTGGTGTCTGAGCTCCTGGTGTCTGAGGCTCTGGTGTCTGAGGTCCTGGTGTCTGAGGTTCTGGTGTCTGAGGTTCTGGTGTCTGAGGTTCTGGTGTCTGAGGTTCTGGTGTCTGAGGTTCTGGTGTCTGAGGTTCTAGTGTTCACTGCGACGCTCCACGTCTACAAGTGTCTTCGGTTTTCACTCCAGCTGTGTCACTGAGCCAGCATCACCACTCCCCCCCCCCTCCTAAACTTCCCCAAAAAGACGGTGCAGAAAAGTAATTGTGCGAAGAGACGTACATCCAAAGCGTGGCGTCACACTGGTTCCCTCGGCGGTTGATGGATCACCAGCCGGCGCGGCTTCAGACCTCGGTTTGTGTCGTAGAAGACTTTTTCATTCATTCAGATACGAGTGTGGAATGAATAACGTCACTGTAGTGTGACAGATTGTGGGGGATCCATCACCTTCAGCCGTCTGAGGACGTGTTGTCATTGTCAAACTCGTAGGGCGGGATCATTACGGTGGCGGGTGAAGAAGGACAACAACAACAAAAACAAACAAACCAAAAAAAAACCTGGCCCCATTTACTAGAAATATTTTATATTTTATAATTGCTCCACTTCTGAACATGAACATGATTCCCAAATGTGATTAACAGTGGGGAGAGGAGGGGGGGGGGGGGGGGGGGGGGGGATCAATGGGAGGCAAATCAATTCATTACAGGCAGCGGTTTCAGCCACTTATTTGTCTAATGTGCTATGACATTCCTCCCAGATGACTCCTCGTCACTTTTATCCATATTAATGAGCACCATCGGCAAGCGGACTGAGACCCCCCCCCCCCGTCCCCCGCCCCCGCCCCCCCCCGTCCCCGTCCCCGTCCCCGCCCCGCCCCCCCCCCCCCCCCCGCCCCCGTCCTCGTCCGCAGACAGAAAAATCCAATGCCAATAACAAACCAGGGACACGCATCGATTCCAAGACGTCTAAAACCGGATTTTTTTTCACTTCAAAATAAAAAAAATATGCATCTAAGCTGTCTTTAGGTTTGACAGCTGCTTAAACGCGTCTGTCATTTCCAACACGCGTCCGTCCTCCGTCAGGAAGATCAAAGACTTGGACGTGGAGACGTCCAAAGTTTTCGGAGGACAAAGAATCGGGCTCTTTTCGCGGGTGTCAGATTGATGGATGAAGCCGACGGGGGGGGGGCGGGGGGGCGGGGGGCACCACGGCCGGCCTGAAACGGCCATAAACAAGTAGTTAATCTGGACATAATAGCGGAGTGCGACATGACAGGCATGTTCATGGGAAGGCTTTTCACGCCGTGATTGGCCCGCGGGCCGACTCTCCTCTAACGGCCATATTTACTGCATTCCGCCGCTCGGCGACGACCGCGGCCTCTCGCTTTATGTTGAAATCGCTCCATCGGAATTAGTTAATTCTCACTGCCGCATTTCATACACAATAAAAGATCAGAAATATGAGACGCCCCCCCCCCCCCATCCCTCCCCCCACCCCCCGCCGCCGCCACACAGTCTTGATTCTAAGTATAGCTCATCTGCACTATCCTTGAGACGGCATTGGCCGGGGAACAGAATCAATGGGAGGCACTTTGCTCGGCCATATTCCTCCATTAGAGGATCTGTTGGGGGGGGGGGGGGTCCGGGACGCCGGGGCAGGCGGGGGGAATCAGGAGTGATTTGTCCCGGGCCGTGGGAGGCCGGCGCTCTGCGCTGACAGATGGTTGGAGACGTCTCATTTCGGAAACGAGCGGGGACGTGGAGTGGAACGGGCGAGGAGCATGGCTACGCCAAGTTAGCGAGAGCTCACGAGCACTGCGGCAGGAGGGCGCCGGGCGACGCCGGAGTGGAACGGGCGAGGAGCATGGCTACGCCAAGTTAGCGAGAGCTCACGAGCACTGCGGCAGGAGGGTGCCGGGCGACGCCGGAGTGGAACGGGCGAGGAGCATGGCTACGCTAAGTTAGCGAGAGCTCACGAGCACTGCGGCAGGAGGGCGCCGGGCGACGCCGGAGTGGAACGGGCGAGGAGCATGGCTACGCCAAGTTAGCGAGAGCTCACGAGCACTGCGGCAGGAGGGCGCCGGGCGACGCCGGAGTGGAACGGGCGAGGAGCATGGCTACGCCAAGTTAGCGAGAGCTCACGAGCACTGCGGCAGGAGGGCGCCGGGCGACGCCGGAGTGGAACGGGCGAGGAGCATGGCTACGCCAAGTTAGCGACAGCTCACGAGCACTGCGGCAGGAGGGCGCCGGGCGACGCCGGAGTGGAACGGGCGAGGAGCATGGCTACGCCAAGTTAGCGAGAGCTCACGAGCACTGCGGCAGGAGGGCGCCGGGCGACGCCGGAGTGGAACGGGCGAGGAGCATGGCTACGCCAAGTTAGCGAGAGCTCACGAGCACTGCGGCAGGAGGGCGCCGGGCGACGCCGGAGTGGAACGGGCGAGGAGCATGGCTACGCCAAGTTAGCGAGAGCTCACGAGCACTGCGGCAGGAGGGCGCCGGGCGACGCCGGAGTGGAATGGGCGAGGAGCATGGCTACGCTAAGTTAGCGAGAGCTCACGAGCACTGCGGCAGGAGGGCGCCGGGCGACGCCGGAGTGGAACGGGCGAGGAGCATGGCTACGCCAAGTTAGCGAGAGCTCACGAGCACTGCGGCAGGAGGGCGCCGGGCGACGCCGGAGTGGAACGGGCGAGGAGCATGGCTACGCCAAGTTAGCGAGAGCTCACGAGCACCGCGGCAGGAGGGCGCCGGGCGACGCCGGAGTGGAACGGGCGAGGAGCATGGCTACGCCAAGTTAGCGAGAGCTCACGAGCACTGCGGCAGGAGGGCGCCGGGCGACGCCGGAGTGGAACGGGCGAGGAGCATGGCTACGCCAAGTTAGCGAGAGCTCACGAGCACCGCGGCAGGAGGGCGCCGGGCGACGCCGGAGTGGAACGGGCGAGGAGCATGGCTACGCCAAGTTAGCGAGAGCTCACGAGCACTGCGGCAGGAGGGCGCCGGGCGACGCCGGAGTGGAACGGGCGAGGAGCATGGCTACGCCAAGTTAGCGAGAGCTCACGAGCACTGCGGCAGGAGGGCGCCGGGCGACGCCGGAGTGGAACGGGCGAGGAGCATGGCTACGCCAAGTTAGCGAGAGCTCACGAGCACTGCGGCAGGAGGGCGCCGGGCGACGCCGGAGTGGAATGGGTGAGGAGCATGGCTACGCTAAGTTAGCGAGAGCTCACGAGCACTGCGGCAGGAGGGCGCCGGGCGACGCCGGAGTGGAACGGGCGAGGAGCATGGCTACGCCAAGTTAGCGAGAGCTCACGAGCACTGCGGCAGGAGGGCGCCGGGCGACGCCGGAGTGGAACGGGCGAGGAGCATGGCTACGCCAAGTTAGCGAGAGCTCACGAGCACCGCGGCAGGAGGGCGCCGGGCGACGCCGGAGTGGAACGGGCGAGGAGCATGGCTACGCCAAGTTAGCGAGAGCTCACGAGCACTGCGGCAGGAGGGCCCCGGGCGACGCCGGAGTGGAACGGGCGAGGAGCATGGCTACGCCAAGTTAGCGTGAGCTCACGAGCACTGCGGCAGGAGGGCGCCGGGCGACGCCGGAGTGGAACGGGCGAGGAGCATGGCTACGCTAAGTTAGCGAGCGCTCACGAGCACTGCGGCAGGAGGGCGCCGGGCGACGCCGGAGTGGAACGGGCGAGGAGCATGGCTACGCCAAGTTAGCGAGAGCTCACGAGCACTGCGGCAGGAGGGCGCCGGGCGACGCCGGAGTGGAACGGGCGAGGAGCATGGCTACGCCAAGTTAGCGAGAGCTCACGAGCACCGCGGCAGGAGGGCGCCGGGCGACGCCGGAGTGGAACGGGCGAGGAGCATGGCTACGCCAAGTTAGCGAGAGCTCACGAGCACCGCGGCAGGAGGGCGCCGGGCGACGCCGGAGTGGAACGGGCGAGGAGCATGGCTACGCCAAGTTAGCGAGAGCTCACGAGCACTGCGGCAGGAGGGCGCCGGGCGACGCCGGAGTGGAACGGGCGAGGAGCATGGCTACGCTAAGTTAGCGAGCGCTCACGAGCACTGCGGCAGGAGGGCGCCGGGCGACGCCGGAGTGGAACGGGCGAGGAGCATGGCTACGCTAAGTTAGCGAGCGCTCACGAGCACTGCGGCAGGAGGGCGCCGGGCGACGCCGCCTAGAAAAAAAAAAAAAAACTGCTTTTGTTTTTGCTTTTGTTATAATTGTTGTGATTATTTTGGTTTTTGCTCTGTTGTTGCTCAGGCTGGTTTAATCTCATGGCAGTTGGAAAATATTTAGATCACTGTGGTAAATGTATTATTAAAAAGAAGAACAAAAATGTATGTCGCACTAACAAGGGTATTGTATATATCTCCCCACCAAGTCTCTCTCCGTCTTTCCTCTCCTCTATCCTTTCACCTCTGACTCTGGTTTCTGCAAAGTTTCTCCCTGTTGGGGGAGTTTTTCTTTGCACGGTCGCAAACTCACCTGCTGCTCATGTGGATGTTGGGCTTTTCTATTCTCTCTATAAAAGCACATTGGAACGACTGTAATGTATTTAAACATGTCTTTCTTTCAATAAAAAAAAAAAAAAAATAGAAAGAAAGAAACTGGTAACCAAAAAATAAATAAATAAATAAAAGAAAAAGAAAAACTAAATTAATTAATAAAAAAAAAAAGAAAAAAGAAACTGGTAACCAAAAAATAAATAAAATAAATAAAATAAATAAAATAAATAAAATAAATAAAATAAATAAAATAAATAAAATAAATAAAATAAATAAAATAAATAAAATAAAATAAATAAAATAAAATAAATAAAATAAATAAAATAAATAAAATAAATAAAATAAATAAAATAATTAATATTTTTTTTAAACTGCAATGCTTTTCACTGGTTTGCCACTGAAGTGACGCACACGGACAAAAAGCAGCCGTTAGTAAGAGTGAGGACGGATTCCTCGTCGCCGCCATGTATTAAACAGCCATTTGTGCTCGGGAGGTCAGTAATTAAGCCAAGTTAGTCGTTCATTAGCAGACCTCTGCATATTTATCTCTTCACACAACACTTGGGAAATATTAAAATTAACTAGCAGCCTTAAAGCTTTAAGGAAAGAAAGAGTGTGTGTGTGTGTGTGTGTGTGGGGGGGGGTCGTTTTCACTCATTATTTTGCAAATGTATGCAGCAAGGTGCTCTGAAGTCTCCCCGCATCTCCCACTCCTCTGTCGGGGTGACCGTTCAGAGTGCTCCTCGTCTCCGCCGTTCAGAGACTCGGGCGTGAAGATTTTCACTTTGCAGGATATTTTCTGCCTCGTCTCGTCTCGTAACAGAATAACGTTGGAGATGGATTCTTAAATCGATCAGCAGCTTTGCAGCAGCTACTCTTCAGCTGAAATGATGCCAGTTTTTGTGTTTTTTAATGCATCATCACCAACGCCGAGGAAGGAAGGCAAGAGCTTGTTAATAGAACTACATTACCTTGCTAGCATAGCGGGCTAATCGGAAGAAAGAAAACGTTTTTTTTAAAAATGGAATGCTTTATGGTGTTGCTTTCTCTTCACCGCGTATTTCTTCTGGAACTCAAGACTGTCGCACCTTGAGATTTTATTAAAGCGTAAAGTACAATGCAAATGAAATGTATAATAATAATCGTCACTATTATTATAGACTTTATAAGCTACAGGATGTTGGAATCATATATGATTTGTCTTCATTCAATTTCATAAAACCAACATAAACCACTATGGGTGAAGTAACGTTTCCATATTCTCCGTTAAAAAAAACAAAAAAACCAGACAAACTTTTATTTTGTTATCAAATCTTCTCTCAGTGTTAAAGCAGCTGTTCACAGCTGATGGAGAAAATAAATCCAGTCGTCTTCATCCGAGGACTCAACAAACCAAACAACGCACTTGAAAAGTTCTTTGAATATTTTCAGAATGAAAGTAAAAAAAAAAAAAAAAAAGACCAGTAAAAAATGCACATTTCAAATAAAAAACCTTCACAACAAGCAGTCGAAACATTTGTGGAATCGATTTGATTATTTTAGATTTGATTCAATGTCACGGAAACGCAATCGAAAAATGGTTCAAACATTTCAAATGTCTTTTTTTTTAATAACTTTAGAGGGAAACTCAACTTGAAACGGATATAATCTCCGGCCGATTTAAAAAGTACGTGTATTTCCATTTGTGGAACGGTTTTGACGACAAGATTAAACAAAGTATGAATAAAATGCAATTTAAATAAAATGTACAAAAGATATATATTTTAAAAAATATAGAAATGAAGAAGGAGAATGTAAATCTGGTTAATGGAGCTTGTCACTTTGTTCTTTTTTGTGTTTTTGATTTATTCTGTTTTCACAAATCGCTCGATTGGAGTAGTTTCTTTGCTGGGTTTTTTTTGTATTGCCTGTTTAGTTATTTTTATTACATTTTTCATTAGTCAATGGTGAAGGACGGCTTCTTCCAATCCCCTTTCAAACCAGTCAAAAACATTTTTTTTATTATTAGCCTTTTTTTTCCATCGTTTCATCTCATTTTAATTGTTCCTTTGGTCAAAACAAATAAATCAAATCAAAATCAAATCAATTATCATGCCAGAACATTCCAGTGAAGTCAAACACTACGAGCGACTTCAGGCGTCACCGCCCGCAAACTTCCTGTTAGTTTGTTGATGACGTAGCGGTGCAGTGACCGGCGGCGGCCACCGGGGGGGGGGCGGCGGCGGCTCGTCGTCACACCCAGACGACGCTGAACTATAAACGCAGAATATGAAAGATGGCCGGGTCCTCAGGAGGAGGCGGGAAAGAGCAGACTGAAAGTAGCAGAGCGTTAACGGGCCGGCGTGAATAGAAGGCGTTCCTGATGAGTATTAATGACATCACAAGAGCGTGTGTGTGTGCGTCTGTGTGTGTGTGTGTGTGTGTGTGTGTGTGTGTTGGGGGGGGTCAGAGACAGACGGTAATAGATGTGGCTGCTCTCAGACCAGCAGCAGCAGCTAGCTGGGCCGCGGCGCGGCACGTCGCTCGGTGGATATTAAAAATTAATGACTATCTCTGTGATTTACGACGACACCAGGATGCTGGAACCAGCCGGTTGGAAGATGGATGTCTGGGGGGGGGGGACGCCGGAGAGAGACGGACGCAAACCTGGCGGCCTGCCGCCGCAGAGCAGGACGCGGGGAAGCCGACCCCCCCAACCCACCCCCCGCTGCTTTATTGCTTCACTGTTATTAAGATTCATAAGTCATTTGAACACACTGTGATCATTAGGGAGGACAGAGCCCAACTCCTACCACAAAGGTCGCCTGCCGCGGTTGCATTACCTTCACTTAAATCTTTTATCACGTTTACACAGTGCATTTACCCAACGGCGAGGAGGTGGGGGTTGGGGTAGGGGTGGGGGGGGGGGGGGGGCGCGTTCACCTGCTGGACTCTGCTCTGATGCCGCCGTCTGCAGAGGCGGCGGCTTTAAACGCCAGAATTACTGAGCAGATCTTAACCGCCGGTACAGGAAACTGCTGAGAAGCATCAAGTATGTTGGTTGCAGGGTTCACTTTGCCCTCAGCGTCGGCTGGCAGGTTGACTCTCGCCTGCACCGGCTAAACAAGGCGCGTCGACCGATCGCTGGGATACGAGACACGTCACGGATTTCTATCTTGAAGGCTGCGCCCAGCGCACACTCACCGCCATTAAACCCACAAAACCAAAGTCCAGGAGAAAAAAAGACTCCGAACCTGTTTGTAGGACGAATCAAGCAGCAAAGACCCCCAAAAAAAAGAAATTCGAAAAGTAATTCGACACAATTTAGAGACTTTAGAAGAATTAATTCCACGTTTTCCATGTAAAGCACTTTTTAAATCATATATCATTAGTAAGTATCAGAAAGATGTAGGGCAGCAGTGATTTATATTTTATTCTTTTATTTATAGTACTGTATCATTCATTAATATATAATATGTATATAATGGTATACAATATATTACTACTTAATAGACATACAATCTGTAGATTGTGATAGAGGATATTATTAATCTAAATATTATTCGTATCTAAAATGTAACTGATGAAATTAAATATATTTTTAATAGTATCATTCATATTATGTGCGTGTACATTCATGTTTGTTTGATGTACAAGTATAAACTGTATATATACAACTTGTTTATAGTATATATTGAATGTAGATTGTAAAAATAGTAAAAAAAAAAATTTTTTTAATGGTGTTTTGTTTTTTTGTGACGGTGGAAGATGTGAATAAGATTTTGCTTCAGCCGACACTCTTTCACCTGATGATGGGAAACTGAGCGTTTTGTTTTCTGAAGACCGCCAAAATAAAATTCAAATGGAGCTCATAAAGTCTTAAATACTTTCGGTTATAAGACAAGAACTTCTGTTCTGATGGGGGGAAATGAAAGGTTAAATGATATAAAGGATTGTAAAGTCTTTTTTCTTTTTATCAATTTAAATGTAATAAAACTTCTCAGAAAGGAAAAATCCTCCAGTGGCGATAAAAGCAACGTCACTGTCCACCGACACGCGAGCCTTCAAAGTAAAAGTGCCTTCATCTGGTTCTGCAGTCCGACCGCCGCTATAAGAAGCCAGATCCTATTCATGCTTTCAATATAAAACTACACGTTTCCACCACATTTCAAAATAAAGGCAGGAGGAGGCGGGAGGCAGGTGGAGGGAGGAGGAGGAAGGTGGAGGCAGGAGGAGGTGGGCGGAGGCCGAGAAAAGACGCACAACCTGCGTGACGGACACGCAAATCGAATCACACCCACAAATCACATACGAAATCAAAGTCACAGAAATATCACACACACACAGATCAAACCGCAACTATTCAAATATATTCTGCTCTTATATTGGATCGGTGAGACGATGATTACTTTTTGACGGATCGCCACGCCGCCGCTCTTATGAATACGGTTAATCTACAACACGGCCTTTATTGAAAGTTTGCTCTGGAGGCATCGATCAGGTTTGTTCTAATACAACGGGCCATCGTTTCCACGGCGCCGACACCTTCAGGCGCATTCGCCTGATAAATCCCAGACGCGTCAGCCGTTGATTGATGCCGCGGAACAATGAATTCGTCACATTTTGTCTTTTGTCGAAGGCAACAGTCGTTTTACTGTGAAATCTGCAGGAAATAAATGAGCCCGCGTTAAAGCCGGAATAAAAGTCTGTCAAATATCTGATAACTTATTAGAACATTAAGCTCGTCGGGAAAGCGTGAAGCCTGTCGCAGGGGCTGCTTTGAAATGTGGTTTTGTGAAAGCTGGTCGGTCGTTCATGTGTTCATCAACACGTCATGCAGAAACACCAGAAGCTCTTTCCTTTCGTCTCCAGCATGAAAGGATGAATCCCCCATGAATCCTCCAGATCAAGGCCTCTGATCATTGTGGAGATTTTTTAAAACCGACGGTTTGTTGTCGAATTCATTCATAAACGTTCAAACTTTTATCTGTTCGGGACGAAACGACCAAAATGATCCTGTACGTTTTGTGTTTTCAGCCTCTCACAAGTCGCCGTTTGAACGAACAAAGATTCTCAGCCCAAAATCAAACGTCTGTTTCAAGTCAGAATTCTCCCTTGTTTGACGACCGCGTGCAGATTTTAGAGGAGAATCTTACCATTAAAACTGATAAATGAGCACCTCAGCCCGATGTGATTAAATCCGCCCTCTCTGCTGATGAGCGCCACTGGATTCACAAAACATCCGCAAATCAGGACGACCCCCCAGCGACTTCACACAATCTCTACAGGCACACGGAGAACTTTTTTTTCAGGTTTTAGAACATCCAGTCCGACGAGGTGAAATCGTCCTTCAGTCGGTTTCAAAACACTAAAAACAAGAAGGCCGTTGCTCGGCTAATCCCCCGCCGGAGGGCTTTATATTGTCTCACAAAGCCAGCTCTAAGGCAGCACACTTGGTACACTAGAGGGTGTTCCATGGGTCCTAGTAGATCATTATGTAGAATCTGAAAGGTCTTCTTCATAAGCTATGTCAAAATACGTCTCCAGAGCCCAAAAGGTGTTTTTTATGCACTTAGTGACCCTGTGACCTGATATGCAAATGAGGTCATGGTCACCATGGTGCCCCTTCTCCCCAGGTGGAGTGTCCATGTGTGAAGTTTGGTGACTGTGGGCCCAGGAACTGCTGAGAAATGAGGAGAAATGTTTATATGAAAATACATGTATTGTGCAACCATGACGAGCAAACTTCAGACCCTACCAATCTTCAAGGTCAAGGTCAAGGTCAGGTCACTTGGTGTACTGGAGGTTATCCCTGGAGTGTGTATCATGTGTGTATAACATTTCAGAGCCCGAGCTCAAAAACCTAGGCCTCCAGAGCCCAAAATGTGTTTTTAAGCACTTCGTGACCCTGTGACCTACTTAATATGCAAATTAGGTCAAGGTCACCATAGTATCCCTTCCCCCTCTGAGATGTATCCACATGTGAAGTTTGGTCACTGTGGGCCCAGGGGTTGCCGAGATATAGGTAGAAACGTTCGAACGTACGGACGTACGGACGTTCGGACGGACGTACGGACGTTCGGACGGAGACTGTTTCAAGACCCCCCCTTCGGGGCCTATCGGCCACGGCGGGGGATAATTAACGCCAGTGACCGAACGACGGTTGTTCTGCTGACGAACCAGCGAGACGTACAGACTCTCCCAAACTGAAACCGTCGTCACAGTCGGCGTTTCTTCTCGCTGTAGTTTTGAACATCTGAACGTCTCGTCCTGTGGATTCCGGTTTTTGCCGGCGGTTCAAAGTGAAATGAAAAGTCTGTCCTTCACTGAGAAGCGACTGCGTTCGCCGGCGCTTCCTGACAGACTGCAGGAATCAAACCTCCCACGAGAAGCGGCGGCGGCGGCGGTTCGATAAGTCAAACGTATGCAGCCGCGGAACGAGGAAACATCCCAACCCGCTCGTCACAAGTCAAACGTTTGCACCGAGACGCACGTCAATCACGTCTTCGACACGGAACTCAATAATCCTCACGGAAAAACACGCTGCAGTTTGAGTCCGACACGATTTGACAGCACAACTTTGTGTTTCTACTTAACGAGGTTTTTTGGGTTCTGCAGTCCGACCGCCGCTATAAGAAGCCAGATCCTATTCATGTTTTCAATATAAAACTACACATTTCCATCACATTTCAAAATAAAGGCAGGAGGAGGCAGGTGGAGGGAGGAGGAGGAAGGTGGAGGCAGGTGGAGGCAGGAGGAAGCAGGTGGACGCAGGAGGAGGCGGGTGGAGGCAGGTAGAGGCAGGTGGAGGGAGGAGGAGGAAGGTGGAGGCAGGAGGAGGCAGGTGGAGGCAGGTAGAGGAAGGTGGAGGCAGGTAGAGGAAGGTGGAGGCACGAGGAGGCAGGTGTAGAGAGGAGGAGGCAGGTGGAGGCCGGAGGAGGCAGGTGGATGCAGGAGGCAGGTGGAGGGAGGAGGAGGCAGGAGGAAGCAGGAGGAGGCAGATGGAGGCAGGAGGAGGCAGATGGGGGCAGGTGGAGGCAGGAGGAAGCAGGAGGAGGCAGGTGGAGGCAGGAGGAAGAAGGTGGAGGCAGGAGGAAGCAGGAGGAGGCAGGTGGAGGCAGGTGGAGGTGAGGCTCCACCAATCAGACTGAGCTCAAAGAATCATCACACAAGCTCTTTCATTCTGCTTCTCTTTGATACACGCCGGGTTCCTGGTTCACCTCTACTTCTTCTTCTTCTTCTTCTTCTTCTTCTCCTCTTTCTGACTGACCCCAGCAGACCTGCTGCCTGACCCACTTTACAAGTTTCAAACAAGTTTGGGAAGTTTCTCCCTTTTTCCCCAAACCTCCTCAGATCTCCTGCTCCTCCAGCTGCTCCCGACACGAAACCACCAAGTGGCCGGTTTTAATGTTGTGGCTGGACGTAGCGGCTGGAGCTTTTACACACACACACACACACACACACACACACACACACACACACACACACACACACACACACACACACACACACACACACACACACACACACACACACACACACACACTCATTAATATGGACCGCGGCTCTTGTGTTCCAGGTTGAAGTTTCATTTACGAAGCACAAAGAGACGGAGAAGTCGTCAGCATGTTTACATTCCGCCGGCGGAGTTGGAACTCCGCGGTGACGACAAGCAGTTAATCCACATGAAAGCCTCATTTAAATGCTCCTATTTGCCCGCGACGTCCCCCGGGAGTCGCTCAGCTGCACCGGGGGAAGTGCAGTGTGTTTCAGAGGAGCTCTCTGGAAGGCTGGTCCTGGATCTGCTGCAGGAAGGACCAATTAGGGAGCAGCGACTGAAGCTCCACAAGGGGAACCAACAACGTGGTGGTTGGAGCAGAAAGGCTGGTGACTGTCAAAATAAAACTACCAAGTTGGATTGTCATTATGGTGACTGTCAAAATAAAATCACCAAGTTGGATTGTTTTCATGGTTACTGTCAAAATAAAACTACTAAGTTGGATCGTCATTACAGTGACTGTCAAAATAAATCTACCAAGTTGAATTATTATTACTGTGACTGTCAAAATAAATCTACCAAGTTGAATTATGATTACGGTGACTGTCAAAATAAAACTATCTTTACAGTGACTGTCAAAATAAAACTACTCAGTTGGATTGTTATTACGGTGTCTGTCAAAATAAAACTACCAAGTTGGAGTGTTATTACGGTGACTGTCAAAATAAAACTACCAAGTTGGATTGTTATTACAGTGACTGTCAAAATAAAACTACCAAGTCCAAGTTGGATTGTTACTATGGTGACTGTCAAATTAAATCTACCAAGTTGAATTATTATTACGGTGACTGTCAAAATAAAACTGCTAAGTTGGATCGTCATTACTGTGACTGTCAAAATAAAACTACCAAATTGGATCGTCATTACTGTGACTGTCAAAATAAAAGTACCAAATTGGATTGTTATTACAGTGACTGTCAAAATAAATCTACCAAGTTGAATTATTATTACGGTGACTGTCAAAATAAAACTACTAAGTTGGATTGTTATTATGGTGACTGTCAAAATAAAACTACCAAGTTGGATTGTTATTAGGGTGACTGTCAAAATAAAACTAAGTTGATTGTGATCATGGTTACTGTGAAAATAAAACTACTAAGTTGGATCGTCATTACTGCAACTGTCAAAATAAAACTACCAAGTTAGATTGTTATTACAGTGACTGTCAAAATAAATCTACCCAGTCGAATTATGATTACGGTGACTGTCAAAATAAAACTACTAAGTTGGATCATCTTTACAGTGACTGTCAAAATAAAACTACTCAGTTAGACACCTAAATAGGCCCAAAGTCTGTAAATATCAAAATGTTTTTTTTCACTCCAGCTTATTTGATCAACAACAAACATGAATGATGATTTATGTTAATAATCAATCTTACTATAACACTACAGTTCCATCATATTAAACACGTGTTACATGATCATTCATGTCAAGTAATGCGATAACAATTTGATTTATTTATGAATAAATTACTTGAATAAATGACGCAGAAGTGTGTAGTTTAAACACCAGATCCTCCAGCCGTTGGTCTGTTTTCTCCCCGAGGCTGCAGAACAACTGCTTCTGTCAACAGACCGTTCTGTTTCCACTTCATCCCACCATTGATGTGAGCCGCATGTCGACACGGCGATTCACAATATTCACAATTTACTCCTCAACCCTCGTTAACGACATCGTCCTCGGCTTCGTTGGAGGAGATTCTGCTGGGGGTCGTCTCTCTCCCCTCTGTGGACGTCAGACCGTCTCATCGTTCAGACGGTCTGAGAATCAAACGTCTCTATTTTGCGTCGCGAAACGCACAGAATGTTTGCGCTTCCCGGTCCCGCCTGACATTTTTCCCCCCCATCCTGAGCAAAACAAACTTATCCCTGCGCTGAAACCGCGAGCTCCCGCTTCCCGTTCCGACGGCAGCTTGCTCGCGTACTTCTTAAAGTACCCTCTCGTAACAGATGGCCCGTTGTATCAGCCGTCGCATTTAAAGCCACGGTCGGCGCCTTAACCTGAAAAACAGGGTGACTAATGCGGCGTTTGTTCACGCCGAGTGCAGAACACATAGACGCCCGCGGCTACGAGCCGCAATAAAGCGTGCCGAGGAGGAGGAGGAGGAGTGTTGGGGGGGAATTAGCATAGCGCTGGAATACCTGCGCGCTGATTGATTTCCCCGCCGAGTCATTCACACGTCAGCCCCGGATCACGCAGAACAACCACTTAGCCTCGGCGCTTAATTGTCACTCGCTCGTCGGGAACGTGGCGTGCAGCCCGGAGGGCGGACGTCCCCGCTAGGTGTCCCCCCGCTAATTACTATCAGATATTTATTGCTATCACCCCCCCCCCCCCCCCCCCCATCGACTCAAACTTGGCAACATTCCAACCAATTAGACTCCATTATTCACGAGCAATCACGGGCGCTGACGATATCTATTAAATTACCTGCACTTGAAAATCCCTCGTGCAAAAATGCTTCGAATTACCGCCGACGACGACCCGCTAAGCGATGCTAATTGTTCCCCCGTTCAGATCTGCACCGGTTCCTTCCTCGCCGTGCGGCGATCACATTCTGGGTTTGACTCGTGTTTACCTGCCTGAAGTTCAACGTACATGTAGAAGCCGGGTCAACGTCTGGATTCAACCAACGGAACTTCTATAACTTAATGGAACTTCCAGGGAGGCGTGTCTCGTTGTACTCTTCAGTCTGAAGGAATACTCATCTAGATTTTAAGTTTACTCTTGGTCTGAAATACATTTTATAGTATTAAGATTGGAGCTGCCACACCTACTACCTACTACTACCTACTACTACCATACTACTACCTACTACTACCTACTACTACCATACTACTATCTACTACTACCTACAACTACCTACTACTACCTACTACCACCATACTGCTATCTACTACTACCTACTACCACCATACTACTATCTACTACTACCTACAACTACCTACTACTACCATACTGCTATCTACTACTACCTACTACTACCATACTACTATCTACTACTACCATACTACTACCATACTACTACCATAATACTATCTACTACTACCATACTACTACCTACTACTACTACCATACTACTACCATACAACTACTACCTACTACTACTACATACTACTACTACCATACTACGACCATACAACTACCATACAACTACCATCTACTACCATACTACTACCATACTACTAGCTACTACTACCATACAACTACCTACTACTACCTACTACTACCTACTACTACCATACTACTACCTACTACTACTACCATACTATTACCATACAACTACCTACTACTACCATACTACTACCTACTACTACATACTACTACCTACTACTACTACCATACTACTACCTACTACTACCATACTACTACCTACTACTACCTACTACTACCATACTACTACCATAATACTATCTACTACTACCATACTACCTACTACTACCTACTACTACTACCATACTACTACCATACAACTACTACCTACTACTACTACATACTACTACTAC
This sequence comes from Blennius ocellaris, assembly GCF_963422515.1. Taxonomy (NCBI): domain Eukaryota; kingdom Metazoa; phylum Chordata; class Actinopteri; order Blenniiformes; family Blenniidae; genus Blennius; species Blennius ocellaris. Next base: position 5,378 of record NW_027662068.1, on the reverse strand, counting down.
CATACTACTACCATACAACTACCATACAACTACCATACTACTACCTACTACGACCATACAACTACCATACTACTACCTACTACGACCATACTACTACCATACTACTACCTACTACTACCATACTACTACCATACTACTACCATACTACTACCTACTACTACCATACTACTACCTACTACTACCATACTACTACCATACTACTACCTACTACTACCATACTACTACCATACTACTACCTACTACTACCTACTACTACCTACTACTACCATACTACTATCTACTACTACCTACTACTATCTACTACTACCTACTACTACCATACTACTACCTACTACTACCTACTACTACCATACTACTACCTACTACTACCATACTACTACCATACTAACTACACCTACTACTACCATACTACTACCTACTACTACCTACTACTACCATACTACTACCTACTACTACCTACTACTACCTACTACTACCTACTACTACCATACTACTACCTACTACTACCTACTACTACCTACTACTACATACTACTACCTACTACTACTACCATACTACTACCTACTACTACCCATACTACTACCTACTACTACCTACTACTACCATACTACTACCATACTACTACCGACTACTACCATACTACTACCATACTACTACCTCTACTACCATACTACTACCTACTACTACCTACTACTACCATACTACTACCTACTACTACCTACTACTACCATACTACTACCTACTACTACCTACTACTACCTACTACTACCATACTACTACCTACTACTACCATACTACTACCCTACTACTACCGACTACTACCATACTACTACCATACTACTACCTACTACTACCATACTACTACCATACTACTACCTACTACTACCATACTACTACCATACTACCTACCATACTACTACCATACTACTACCTACTACTACCATACTACTACCATACTACTACCTACTACTACCTACTACTACCATACTACTACCTACTACTACCTACTACTACCATACTACTACCATACTACTACCTACTACTACCTACTACTACCATACTACTACCTACTACTACCTACTACTACCATACTACTACCATACTACTACCTACTACTACCATACTACTACCATACTACTACCTACTACTACCTACTACTACATACTACTACCTACTACTACCTACTACTACCATACTACTACCTACTACTACCATACTACTACCATACTACTACCTACTACTACCTACTACTACCATACTACTACCTACTACTACCTACTACTACCCTACTACTACCATACTACTACCTACTACTACCTACTACTACCATACTACTACCTACTACTACCATACTACTACCTACTACTACCATACTACTACCATACTACTACCATACTACTACCTACCTACTGAATCGCCTCTCAGCTGCTTGACAGATTGTGTTTTAGCTCAAACTTCAACTTGACCTGCGAGAATGATTGCGCTTCGACACAATGGCTGTCGAGGTCGGCGGTCATGTGACGCGGCGGTGAATTTATTTTTGCAGCGGAAACTATTTGCACTTCCCGGCGAAAGTGAGAGGATCGCTTGATTCCCCTCAGTCGTCTCGTCGCCGAATCAGAACCTCATCAAACAAACCGTTCAAAATCTATACCGACGTAAACGCTTCTATCAAAACGCAACCGTGAACTATTCCATGACTGATTTGGAAAACAAGATTGTAAAAGTGTATTTCTGGCGGCGATACGGTCAGGCTTTGTTTGATAAATGAGAAAATGATTCAATACTGTTGCTCCAAAAAAAAGCTCCTCCATAACGTTGAGCAACACCTGCAGTGATGATCCACGCTGGGAACTCAAGGCTTCCGTGGTTCTAGATGCTCTTCTTAGATCATCATCTGAGTTCAAATAGATGCTAAGTCATTTAATGCCTTGGATTGTTTTACCGATACATTACGCTACTTTTTGAAAGTGCATTTTCCATTCCAGACATCTGAGAAGGCTCCATTCAAATATATATGTTTATATATACAGTATATACGTATAGGAATATTGCAGCAGAGACTGATGACGAGTAAAAACACCAGTACCAAATGTTTCAATGTGTAAATATGAAGATGTCCAGTAGTTCCCTCCATTAGAGTTCCTCAAGATGTTCCAGGGTATTAGGGGAACAATGCTTTGATCCCGCGGCCCGGGTCCACCGGCGGCGGGCGTGGGTAGGGGATGGGGGGTGGAGGGGTGGAGGGGGGAGGTTGGGGGTGCAAAATCATCTTCCCTGCTGCTTTCAACAGGATCCAGGTCCAGAGAGCCCAGAGCGAAGCAGCTCGTCTTCCTCACGGCCAAGTGTGTTGGACACGCTGGCGGAGGAAAAGCACCGTCAGTCTTCTTTCTACGACTCTACTCTTGAAGGACGGAGCTGGAGGGTCGTGGCGGCTCCTCCACCCCTCCTACGACCAACGACCAACCGACTCGATTCTGATTTCACCGCCGTCCGAGTCAGAAACGAGCAATGTGCGGATGTTTCCACATGGTTTTTTTCCAGGAACGCTTTCAACAACTGCCAGTTCTCTGTGATGGTGGCGCTAATCGGTGGGGCGGAACGTAGCGTGGAGTTCACCAGACGGCCTCGTGAGCCTGCGATCGATACCGGACAGCGTCGGGTTTGTTTCGCTTACATGAAAAACCACACCAAGAAGCGCCAACATGAATACTCGTCCTAGATCAGAGGTTGGCAACCTTTAATGCTCAAAGAGCCATTTGGTCCCGTTTAACACTGAACGCAACACACTTGAAAAATCAAATTTTTGGAAAACCAGCTGTGTCGGCATCAGTCTGTTTATATTGTCCATTGTATTGTTGTCGAATGTATTTTAGCTATATTTGTAATACAGTATATAGATATATATACATAATAATGTGGTGTTCCTGCAGGATGGGAACCAGCAACCTGCTAAATCTGGTACAAAGCATCTTCTCTTTAAGAGGAACATTTTTTTTTTTTGCTCATGGTTCCAGAGAAATAAACAAATAAACTAAAGTAAATAAACTATCTCTGTGAAATTAGTTTATTGTTGAATCATACGAGGTTTTTATGAGGAAAGAAAATATATAGGTCAGGGGTCGGCAACTTTTAATGCTAACAGAGCCATTTGGATCCCGTTTCCCACTGAACACAACACTCAGAGAGCCACCCACATTTTATTTTGACAGTCCCACAGGAGACCACGCCAGGAGGACACGACACCACTAAACCTTCTTCACTGCTGGTTGACGACTTACAACTAATAAACTAAACTACATGAACTAAGCAACAAAAACACAATTATTACCGACACTACAAACCTAACATAACCTCCAATAATTACATTTAAAACACGACAAACAGAAACTCCCACAATGCATTGCAGCTCTCGGCTGGGATTTTTAGAGCCATGAGTGTGAGCGGGTGTGGCTTTAATGTCCTTGAGTTGTTGTGTGATTCACTAGAATGTTCCGTCACTCTCAACAAGTTCGCAATAAACCTCTTGGAACTGTCGGCACTCCACAGCGGCAGTTTTACTGTGAAAAGGTAACAGGAAGCGCCCGGCTTCAGGTACCAGTTGAGCCGCTGTCCAGCAATTCTACGTTCTTCATGCTATTATTGTTGCGTAATCGCTGTGCCTACATTTGTAGCAGGACTGCGCTCTGGGTGGCCTTGCCTCCTTACGTCCCTCTCTGGGTGGCCTTGCCTCCTTACATCCCTCTCTGGGTGGCCTTGCCTCCTTACGTGTCTCTCTGGGTGGCCTTGCCACCTTACATCCCTCTCTGGATGGCTTTGCCTCCTTACATCCCTCTCTGGGTGGCTTTGGCTCCTTACATCCCTCTCTGGGTGGCCTTGCCTCCTTACGTGTCTCTCTGGGTGGCCTTGCCTCCTTACATCCCTCTCTGGATGGCCTTGCCTTCTTACATCCCTCTCTGGATGGCTTTGGCTCCTTACATCCCTCTCTGGGTGGCCTTGCCTCCTTACGTGTCTCTCTGGGTGGCCTTGCCTCCTTACATCCCTCTCTGGATGGCTTTGCCTCCTTACATCCCTCTCTGGGTGGCTTTGCCTCCTTACGTGTCTCTCTGGATGGCTTTGCCTCCTTACATCCCTCTCTGGGTGGCCTTGCCTCCTTACATCCCTCTCTGGATGGCTTTGCCTCCTTACATCCCTCTCTGGGTGGCCTTGCCTCCTTACGTGTCTCTCTGGGTGGCCTTGCCTCCTTACATCCCTCTCTGGGTGGCTTTGCCTCCTTACGTCTCTCTCTGGATGGCCTTGCCTCCTTACATCCCTCTCTGGGTGGCCTTGCCTCCTTACGTCCCTCTCTGGGGTGGCCTTGCCTCCTTACGTCCCTCTCTGGGAGGCTTTGCCTCCTTACGTCCCTCTCTGGGTGGCCTTGCCTCCTTACGTGTCCGGGATGAACTGCAGTGGGACGGAGGCTCTTTTTTTTTTTTTTACTATTTCTTTCCAAACACACAAACGCCACGACGCTATTATACAATCGTGTGTTTTCGTCATCAACGGCCTCCACTCGTCTCGCGCTGCGCGAAGCGGAGAACTAAGATTGTTGAAGTCGGTGTGTGGAAAACCTGAAGGAGTTCTTGAAGTTCCCAACCTTTCACCCCATTCTTCTCCTACATTTAGTGAAATATGCTCATTGTGCAACCTTTCATTTCATCCAACGTGAAAGGGTTCACCTTGAGACAACTACAGTCGTACTTTATTTTGAAAGGACTTCAACTGGCTAAAGTGAGCTTGATGGTCGAGTTCGTTGGCGTTCTGGAAATTGGCCGAGGTTTTGTGTGTGAAGACGAGGACGGAGAAGCTGTGGTTCCCCCCGAAACGCAGACCTCCAGGTCAGAGGGTGGGAGTGGGGGGGGGTGGGGAGTGGGGGGGGGGGGGGGGGATGTGCAGCCACAGCACACCATCACCTCCGTCTTCCCAGATGCAGCAACTGTTGAGTCGCCTCTGTGGTGTCAACAGTCATCAGCCTGTTGGATGATCGATTCCTCCCCCCCCCACCCCCTCCCCCCCCCCCCCCACCCCCCCACCCCCCCACCCCCCCTCCACCCTGAACTCTGCTGCCCTGCTCCGACAGCTCCAGGTACTGAAACACACCAACACACTGCCACTGCTGCACGCGCCGCCTGAAATATCGCACATCCGCGCCGCGCGGCGCCACGCAGATGTGCGGCGGCCGCTTTTTTGCACGCGATGGAAATCATTTCATATGTTTATTTACCTCATAATCAGGCTTGTTTTCATTTCCTCCCCGTCTGACGCGCTGATTATCTCTCCAGTCTCATCTTCGTTTTAACGTAATGAAAGACAATTTCCACAGAGGCGAGGCTGAGCAT
>NW_027662069.1:2500-10415 GCF_963422515.1 Blennius ocellaris | reverse complement strand
CCACGGCCCCGGGATGCCCACCGACTGGCCACACTTCCAGGTGACCCCCACCTCCTCCACCTCCTCCTCCTCCTCCACCGCCTCCTCCTCCTCCTCCTCCTCCTCCTCCTCCTCCTCACCTCCTCCTCCTCCTCCTCCTCCTCCTCCTCCTCCACCTCCTCCTCCACTGCCTCCTCCACCGCCTCCTCCTCCTCCTCCTCCACTGCCTCCTCCACCGCCTCCTCCTCCACCTCCTCCTCCTCCACCTCCTCCTCCTCCTCCACCTCCTCCTCCTCCTCCTCCTCCACTGCCTCCTCCTCCACCTCCTCCTCCTCCTCCTCCTCCACTGCCTCCTCCACCTCCTCCTCCACCTCCACCTCCTCCTCCTCCTCCTCCTCCTCCTCCACCTCCTCCACTGCCTCCTCCTCCTCCTCCTCCTCTTCCTTCTCCTCCTGCACCTCCTCCACCGCCTCCTCCTCCTCCTCCTCCTCCTCCTCCACTGCCTCCTCCACCGCCTCCTCCTCCTCCTCCTCCTCCTCCTCCACTGCCTCCTCCACCGCCTCCTCCTCCTCCTCCTCCTCCTCCTCCACTGCCTCCTCCACCGCCTCCTCCTCCACCTCCTCCTCCTCCTCCACCGCCTCCTCCTCCTCCTCCTCCTCCTCCACCTCCTCCACTGCCTCCTCCTCCTCCTCCTCCACTGCCTCCTCCTCGTCCTCCTCCTCCACCTCCTCCTCCTCCACCTCCTCCTCCTCCTCCTCCACCTCCTCCTCCTGCACCTCCTCCACCGCCTCCTCCTCCTCCACTGCCTCCTCCACCGCCTCCTCCTCCACCTCCTCCTCCTGCACCTCCTCCACCGCCTCCTCCTCCTCCACTGCCTCCTCCACCGCCTCCTCTTCCACCTCCTCCTCCTCCTCCTCCTCCTCCTCCTCCACCTCCTCCCTCCACTGAGCTTCAACGCCTCTGCTGTCTGACCTCAATCCTTCCATGTCCTGCAGGAGTGGACGCCTGAGAAGAAGACAAAAAAAGGGAAGAAGGAAGTGGAAAAGAAGCCGCTGATTGAGAAGAGGTGAGGAAGAAAATAGAAAAAGCCCCACGAGGATCTGAAGCTTCGCCCTGAGAGTCTTTGTCTGTGTCTTGTTGTGCAGCGGCGTGACGACCGGAGGAGTGAAGGTCAGAGCTCTGTACGACTACGACGGCCAGGAGACGGACGAGCTGTCGTTTAAAGCAGGTAGAGTCCCGCCGGGGGGGGGACGGGGGACGGGGGACATTGTCCATCAGTCTATTAGAGCGCCTTTAAAACGGGATTCATACTGTAAGTAAGCTTAATACTGTGTGTGAGTTTTATATGAACATACATGGTGTTTTTTTTTTTTATTTAAGGTCGTGCAGATAAACATTACAAAACAATAAACAATTCCAAAGATGTGTGGAAATGCACCATACATTCTATGTACAAAAGTAATACAAACAAGTGCTACCTCAAATACTATTTATATAATGTGTGTGTGTGTGTGTGTGTGTGTGTGTGTGTGTGTGTGTGTGTGTGCTTGTATATGAAATACGAAGTGTGACTTGGTTGTGTTTATGGAGGAAACCGAGGAGAAAGGAAATAGTTTGTATAGAAACATAGAAAAGGAGCAAAAGAAGAAAAAAAAAAGTGAAACGATCCATTTGGTGGAAACTGAATGAGTTAGTTGTGGAATCGGGGAACACCCTGCCGTCTGGGAGGTTCTTCAACCAGCACCGTCACCACACACTAAACTACTGCTTGTAGCCCGAACCGTCGCCAAGGCAACCACACTCACAAACTGGAAATGAAAAAATAATATCAGTGGACATCAATGGAAAAATCTGCTGTCTGACTGTATTATTAGGGAATCTCAGTCGATGCTCCCGGAATTTATGACAATAGAACCTCAATTCCAGAACATGCATGTTTCTGTTTGCTGGTGTGTGTGTGTGTGTGTGTGTGTGTGTGTGTGTGTGTGTGTGTGTGTGTGTGTGTATAATGTCAAGAAGCAGCGACGTGAACGGTGACGAGTGTCTCCCGGTTGCAGGCGAGGAGTTCCTGAAGACGGAGGACGAGGACGACCAGGGCTGGTGTCGGGGGATGAAGGACGGAGGCTGGGAGGGGCTCTACCCGGCCAACTACGTGGAGCTGGTGGAGGCGGTGGAGGCGGTGTAGGCGGCGTGGCTCCACGGTCCCCGTCTGATGAACCACTTCAGTGAAACCAAAGACGAGCGTACGACGACGACGCCTCGGGGAAACTTGTTGTCTTTTTGTTTCTTTGTTGCAACGTCCTGAAGGATTTTGACAAATGTTTTAATATATATATATATATATCGTACTCTAGACCACTTGTATTGAAGCCATATGATAAACCAAGCTTTACTGTGGAGGACGCAACATGCTGGAATCAGGCCCCGTTTCCATGACAACGCTTCAAGTCAAAACGTTTTTCGTTTTTGAAGTTTTGCGTCTTTTTCTACGCAAACGGCACAAACGCTAAAAACGATATCATTGGCATGTTGTGCCGCTACCGGGCGCCGTCGCTGTGCCACGGACATTACAACAAGTTGGATTGTTATTATGGCGACCGTCAAAATAAAACCACCAAGTCCCAGAAGAACGTGGACTGGAGGTCGTGACACTCAAACGTTGTTGTTGTACATCTCGCAGAAGCGTTTCCAGAAAGTTGCGTTTTAGCCCGTTTCCATGGAAACAGAGTTTAAAGTTTTCTTTTTTTTTTTAAATTCCACCTTGCTGTCAGAAAGTTGCGTTTTCAGCGACTCTGAATATCTGAATGCCGTGCAAACAAACACAAAACGCTACGAGAATTTAGCGTTTCTTCACCCGGAAGCGTCGTCATGGAAACGGGGCCTGACACTCTAAGAGGTACGCTCCACAGCTCCACCTGGTGCTCATCCTACATCTCTTTATTTACATGTGCTTGTTTTATTTTTATTTTTTGAAATGCTCACAAAAGCCTCAATGGACTGGAGACGCTTTCATGTGAGACGGCTTTGATCTCCTCTTCAGTTTATGGAGAACGTCTCCGTCTCTTTAAGACGTTTGATAGAAACATTGACGTCACTTTTCTCATCGGACCTCGTTCGCTTTACTTCTTGCCGCCGGCCGTCCCGATCCTCTTCGTCAGAACTTCACTTAAAGAAGTACAAGACGAGGATTGAACGATACAAAAGGTCCAAATGTTCCGTCTCTGCTCCGGTTCGTGGCCTGAATCACCTCGGCAGCAGGGAACCATGAGAAAAGCTCATTTTTAAAAACCAATCCGGGGGAAAACAAAATTCAAGGACTTCTGTGTCGTCAGCCAATCAAATTGGATTATTATGACGAGTCATAATTTACACACTACATGAAAAGACAAACTTTTTCCCAACAAGCAAACCAGAAAAAACCACAATAAACTGTATTTGATGAAAATGATCCTCCCACTTTAAATCTTGACTTTTCAAAATAAATATTCAACCTTTTAATTGTTTGACTCTGAGTCACCTGGGTCTCCTGGGTCACGTGGGTGTCCTGGGTCACGGGGGTCTCCTGGGTCACGGGGGTCTCTTGGGCCACGTGGGTGTCCTGGGTCATGGGGGTCTCCTGGGTCTCCTGGGTCACGGGGGTCTCCTGGGTCACGGGGGTCTCCTGGGTCACCTGGGTCACGGGGGTCTCCTGGGTCACCTGGGTCACCTGGGTCACGGGGGTCTCCTGGGTCTCCTGGGTCACCTGGGTCACGGGGGTCTCCTGGGTCACCCAGAACCTGCAGGTTGGACCTGGACGTCCTGGACCAGCAGCTCCATCACCATCAGTAACTGGATGAAGGAGAGACGAACAGAAACGGCGTTTATCTGTAAAGACACAAGTCCATTGATCAGGTTTCTTCCCCTCCTGGAACCCTGCAGGGGGTCTCCTGGGTCACGGGGGTCTCCTGGGTCACGGGGGTCTCCTGGGTCAGGTTTCTTCCCCTCCTGGAACCCTGCAGGGGGTCTCCAGTCCTCAGGCCGGTTTTGCTCAGCAGGTCAAAATGCTCTCAGGTGGTGTTTCTCTTTAATGACGGCCGGTCGGAGCCCTGAGAGGTTCCTGGGGGACGGCGTCTCCGGGTCCGAGGGACGGCGTCCCCAGGTCCGAGGGACGGCGTCTCCAGGTCCGAGGGACGGCGTCTCCAGGTCCGTGGGACGGCGCCTCCAGGTCCGAGGGACGGCGCCTCCAGGTCCGAGGGACGGCGCCTCCAGGCCCGAGGGACGGCGCCTCCAGGCCCGAGGGACGGCGTCTCCAGGTCCGAGGGACGGCGTCTCCAGGTCTGAACACGAGCGAGATTCTATCTGTGCTCCGACATGATGTGACGCCGAACAGACACGTTTCCCAGACGTCTGTTATCAAACCGTCCGTCCTCCACGGCACGAATCCCTCCTCCGGCTCTTTGTGTCTTTATCCGTCACATACCACTCTGTCTTTTCAAAATAAAGGAACTGTTTCTCAAACAAGAGGGTACCGTTGGAGATGGACAGCCTGTGCTTGCTGGGAGTGTTTGACAGCCGCTGGACTTCCACACTTGTGGGCTCCGATGAACATGTTGCACATTTCCAGGGGTCAAATTCCCGCGACGAGGCTGCAGGAGGATCGTCGTCACAACGAGACCTCATGCTGCCTCACGGCGGTCTGAACCCACTGAGCTCCTGTCCTTCTCCATTCAATACGCTTGGTTTGTTTCCAGGGAGACGACAGGCCTGAAGCAGACAGTAATGCCACGGACGGCCAGCGGGGGGCAGCGGAGAGAAGAAACATTGAAAGAAACTAAATAGCAACGATACATTTTCTTCATCTGCATCTTTATTTTTGCCCATAAATGTTGGTGTGGAAACATCAAACTCCCTTCTTTTCTCACATTATTATACCTTCCTCCTCTTCCTCTTCCTCCTCTTCCTCCTCCTCCTCTTCCTCTTCCTATCAAGTTCAGTTCTCTTGGCTACAAGGTTTTAATATGCTTGGTCGCATCTTCCTCCACCAATATGTTGGTGTTTATTTTTGTGCCAGAGGGAAATCAGTGTGTGTGTGTGTGTGTGTGTGTGTGTGTGTGTGTGTGTGTGTGTGTGTGTGTGTAGGAGCATACAGTCGTCACATATGTGTCTGTGTTTATGAATCATCCTGCGATCGTCCTCTCCAGTCCTGGAGTCCAGCCTGGAGATGATACTGCAGAGCTGCTCTCTCACACACACACACACACACACACACACACACACACACACACACACACACACACACACACACACACACACACACACACACACACACACACACACACACACACACACACACACACACACACACACACACACACACACACACACACACACACACCCCACCAGTAAAAGTCAGCCATCAGGTCTTTCCACTGTGTTGTTCTGAATACTGGACGACGATACAGGAACGATTTTCCACAGAACAACCGGAGAACCTGACGTCACCCTGGAAGGAATCTGCGAGACGATACTTGAAAAGAATTGTGTTTGTTAGCGACTCGTGTACCGTGGATTCCAACCTGGTACCAGGTTACCGTGTTCAAGTTAAAAGGTCATTACATGCCTGGTGGAGTTTATTCTTCTGAACACAGATTCTCTCATCGGTTGTGGACGAAGTAGAAAAGACAATGGATGAACATAAGTGTCTATATGTTGAGTTCTTGGTGCTCAGAGTCCCTGAAAACACAACTTTGACATCGTCTCTATGGCAACGGGGGAAAGAAGATGCCGAGTGAAGGAAGGCTGGCGTTTTAATTGGCTCTGGGTTGTTTGTGTAACAATCCATGACTGTACCGACGCTCACGGCTTCACTCGTTCAACCTCGCGGCTTTAATACCACATTAAACTCTGTTTCTCTCCGGCGTCACCAACTCTGTCAAACCGTCATGAAATCTCGTTTGTCATCTGCATATTTTCACGACGATCTGAGTTTCTGCAAGCTGCCGGCGCTAAACAGAAGTGGACTGAAGCTCGAGGGACTCTGCACACAATTGACATAGAAATTCATCTTTGAGGTGACGTCTGTCAGGTTGAGGGGTTTTCAACAAGTTTGAACTCAATTCAATTCAACTTTATTCATAAAGCCCCAAACACAACACAGTCACCTCCAGGGGCTTTTAACACGGAAAAGAGGAAAAACCCAACGAGTCCACATGAGCAGCGACTGAAAGAGAAACTCCGTCCAGCAGGAAGAAGCTCTGCAGGAACCAGACGGAGGAGAGGTGGAGGGATAGAAGCACAGGTCGGCCGGCGGAGTGGAGGAAACCTTCATCTTCTTCATCGTCTTCATCGTCTTCATCTCGCCTCCAACAAGCAGAAGAGCACAGTTCTGGCGGACGACAAACCCTGACCTCTGACCCGCCGGCTTGTTTCCCCCGCAGTGCAGCTCCGACCTCGTCACCTTGGCTCCGGTCCAACAGGAGACGGTCGTTACCGGAGATTCATGTTCCAGAGGAGCGTCGCTCTGCTGGCGGCAGTCGAGCCGTTCAGGGGGAACCTGGACCACGTTTGTTCTGGGACGGATATGAACGACGACTCCGGGAACAAATATGAGCGTTTGATTTGGAAGCTGCACTGGAGGGACACTCAAGACCCTCCCACAGGGTGGGGAATGGTAATGCAGGTACCCCCCCCACCCCCCCAGGCCCCCCCCCCCCCCAGGCCCCCCGACACATCGGAGGAAGAGCAGCAAGTTGTTTTTATGCTTCGGCTGTTTCACAAGAAAACAACAAGGGTCAGAGCAGGACCGGGGGTACGTCCGTGGTTCCGTCTGTACTTTCTCTCCACTGACGCCTCCCAGAGCAGAGGAGGGTCCGGAGACCCGCCGAGCTCTCCAGACCCGGGTCTCACTGCTGGTCTGAGTCAGTCCAACCTCATTAACTGCTCTACGGCTACAAACACCATGTGACTGCAGAAATTCAGGATAAAAAGCCTAACCTTAAACCCTAACCCTCCTAAACCCAAACCCTAACCTAACCCTAACCCTAACCTAACCCTAAACCATAAACACTAACCCTAAACCTTAAACCCTAACCCGAACCCTAACCTAACCCTAACCCCTAAACACTAACCCTAAATACTAACCCTAACCCCTAAACCCTAACCCTAAATACTAACCCTAACCCCTAAACCCTAACCCTAAATACTAACCCTAACCATAAACACTAACCCTAAATACAAACCCTAAACCCTAAACCTAAATCCTAACCCTAAACCCTAATCCGAAACCCTAAACCTAAACCCTAATCCTAACCCTACACCCTAAACCTAAACCCTAAACACTAACCCTAACCCTAAACCCTAAACACTAACCCTAACCCCTAAACACTAACCCTAAACCCTAAACACTAACCCTAAACCCTAAACACTAAACACTAACCCTAACCCCTAAACACTAATCCTAACCCCTAAACACTAACCCTAAACCCTAAACACTAACCCTAAACACTAACCCTAACCCCTAAACCCTAAACACTAACCCTAACCCCTAAACCCTAAACACTAACCCTAAACCCTAAACACTAACCCCTAAACCCTAAACACTAACCCTAACCCCTAAACCCTAAACCCTAAACACTAACTCTAACCCTAAACCCTAACCCTAATCCTAACCCTAAACATAATCCTAACCCTAATCCTAATCCTAACCCTAAACATAACCCTAAACCCTAATCCTAGTCCTAATCCTAATCCTAGCCCTAAACCCTAAACCTAAACCCTCCAGCTGGTCTGCGTTCCTGAGCCTCGCCCGGTCCGGGCGGTGAACCATAAACACACACAGACGTTAGCAGAAGCTCGTTTGTCGGGACGCTAATGAGTGGCAACGGCTCATCTGCATGCTAATGGACGTCCGATATTCAATTCGGTGCCGCAAAGACGCTGAAAACACAAATTGCTCATC
>NW_027662070.1:0-24000 GCF_963422515.1 Blennius ocellaris | reverse complement strand
GGAGGTGTAGAATGATAGAAGGAGGAATGGAGGTATAGAATGATAGAAGGAGGAATGGAAGTGTAGAATGATAGGAGGAATGGAGGTGTAGAATGATAGAACGAGGAATGGAGGTGTAGAATGAAAGGAGGAGGAATGGAGGAGTAGAATGATAGGAGGAATGGAGGTGTAGAATGATAGAAGGACGAATGGAGGTATAGAATGATAGAAGGAGGAATGGAGGTGTAGAATGACAGGAGGAGGAATGGAGGTGTAGAATGATAGAAGGAGGAATGGAGGTGTAGAATGATGGAATGAGGAATGGAGGTATAGAATGATAGAAGGAGGAATGGAGGTGTAGAATGATAGGAGGAGGAATGGAGGTGTAGAATGATGGGAGGAATGGAGGTGTAGAATGATAGGAGGAATGGAGGTGTAGAATGATAGAAGGAGGAATGGAGGTGTAGAATGATAGAAGGAGGAATGGATGTGTAGAATGATAGAAGGAAGAATGGAGGTGTAGAATGATAGAAGGAGGAATGGAGGTGTAGAATGATAGAAGGAGGAATGGAGGTATAGAATGATAGAAGGAGGAATGGAGGTGTAGAATGATAGGAGGAATCCTCTCCATCCCCTCCATCACTCCTTCACCTTCCTCCCATCCCCTCCATCACTCCTTCACCCTCCCTCCATCCCCTCCATTACTCCTTCACCCTCCTCCCATCCCCTCCATCACTCCTTCACCCTCCCTCCATCCCCTCCATCACTCCTTCACCCTCCCTCCATCCCCTCCATCACTCCTTCACCCTCCCTCCATCCCTTCCATCACTCCTTCACCCTCCACCCATCCACTCCATCACTCCTTCACCCTTCCTCCATCCCCTCCATCACTCCTTCACCCTCCACCCATCCACTCCATCACTCCTTCACCCTCCCTCCATCCCCTCCATCACTCCTTCACCCTCCTCCCATCCCCTCCATCACTCCTTCATCCTCCCTCCATCCCCTCCATCACTCCTTCATCCTCCCTCCATCCCCTCCATCACTCCTTCACCCTCCACCCATCCCCTCCATCACTCCTTCACCCTCCCCCCATCCCCTCCAATCACTCCTTCACCCTCCCTCCATCCCCTCCATCACTCCTTCACCCTCCCTCCATCACTCCTTCATCCTCCCTCCATCCCCTCCATCACTCCTTCACCCTCCCTCCATCCCCTCCATCACTCCTTCACCCTCCCTCCATCCCCTCCATCACTCCTTCACCCTCCCTCCATCCCCTCCATCACTCCTTCATCCTCCCTCCATCCCCTCCAATCACTCCTTCACCCTCCCTCCATCCCCTCCATCACTCCTTCACCCTCCCTCCATCCCCTCCATCACTCCTTCACCCTCCTCCCATCCCCTCCATCACTCCTTCATCCTCCCTCCATCCCCTCCATCACTCCTTCATCCTCCCTCCATCCCCTCCATCACTCCTTCACCCTCCACCCATCCCCTCCATCACTCCTTCACCCTCCCCCCATCCCCTCCAATCACTCCTTCATCCTCCCTCCATCCCCTCCATCACTCCTTCATCCTCCTTACATCAGGCAGAAGATACACTGGCCAGAAAAACAATATAAAATAAATCCTTCCTTCCTGCAGTCACAGCCTTCGACAGCAGAGGAAACAGAATCCCAAGAACTGAACAACTTACAGCCGGTTCTTTCCCTTCTCGGTGGTTTTAAATAATCTATGTTGTATACCGTCCTTTAATACTAATTTTATTATATTTTAGCATATTTTAGTATACTTTAGTATATAGAGTAATTGCTGTTCTGTTCTTAAAGATGTGTGTGTGTGTGTGTGTGTGTGTGTGTGTGTGTGTGTGTGTGTGTGTGTGTGTGTGTGTGTGTGTGTGTGTGTGTGTGTGTGTGTGTGTGTGTGTGTGTGTGTGTGTGTGAAGCATTTCTTTGAGCCCTGTCAGAAGACACATTTCTAGCACCCTTGGGTCAGACAATAAAACTATCTATCCATCTATCTAACGGACACTCTGTTTACACAACGCATTGTTTTTGCGTTTTCATTTGAAAAAAGTTTTGCATTTATCCTCAAAACACTACAAACGTTTGGCCCAACATATATGCTGGGGTTCAAACCTGTTCCACTAGTCAAAACTTCATCTGGTTCTGTGTGCTACCAGGGTTTGATCTGCTTTGAGGAGCCCAGTGTTCATTTGGAGTGTGTGGGCGTCAGTGGCCCTGGGAAGACACTCCTGGTGGGCTGATGCTCGCATGCTTGTGAAATGACTCATATGTCACAACGACACTGAGCTTTTCAGCCCCATCACGTGACGACACGACCCGACGGGTTCAGATCTGACCTCACCTGAACATGGACGGAAAACAGCTGTAAACATTGTGAACAGCTGTAAACATTGTGAACAACAGAAACATTGTGAACAACAGAAACATTACAAACAACAGAAACATTACAAACAACAGAAACATTGTAAACAACAGAAACATTGTAAACAACAGAAACATTGTAAACAACGGAAACATTACAAACAACAGAAACATTACAAACAACAGAAACATTGTAAACAACAGAAACATTGTAAACAACAGAAACATTACAAACAACAGAAACATTACAAACAACAGAAACATTACAAACAACAGAAACATTGGAAACAACAGAAACATTACAAACAACAGAAACATTGTAAACAACGGAAACATTACAAACAACAGAAACATTACAAACAACAGAAACATTGTAAACAACAGAAACATTGTAAACAACAGAAACATTACAAACAACAGAAACATTGTAAACAACAGAAACATTACAAACAACAGAAACATTGTAAACAACGGAAACATTACAAACAACAGAAACATTACAAACAACAGAAACATTAGAAACAACAGAAACATTGTAAACAACGGAAACATTACAAACAACAGAAACATTACAAACAACAGAAACATTGTAAACAACAGAAACATTGTAAACAACAGAAACATTACAAACAACAGAAACATTGTAAACAACGGAAACATTACAAACAACAGAAACATTACAAACAACAGAAACATTAGAAACAACAGAAACATTGTAAACAACGGAAACATTACAAACAACAGAAACATTACAAACAACAGAAACATTGTAAACAACAGAAACATTACAAACAACAGAAACATTGTAAACAACAGAAACATTACGAACAACAGAAACATTGGAAACAACAGAAACATTGGAAATAACAGAAACATTACAAACAACAGAAACATTGGAAACAACAGAAACATTACAAACAACAGAAACATTACAAACAACAGAAACATTGGAAACAACAGAAACATTACAAACAACAGAAACATTACAAACAACAGAAACATTGGAAACAACAGAAACATTACAAACAACAGAAACATTGTAAACAACAGACACATTACAAACAACAGAAACATTGGAAATAACAGAAACATTGTAAACAACAGAAACATTGCAAACAACAGAAACATTGGAAACAACAGAAACATTACAAACAACAGAAACATTGGAAACAACAGAAACATTACAAACAACAGAAACATTGGAAACAACAGAAACATTGGAAACAACAGAAACATTACAAACAACAGAAACATTGTAAACAACAGAAACATTACAAACAACAGAAACATTGGAAACAACAGAAACATTGTAAACAACAGAAACATTACAAACAACAGAAACATTGGAAACAACAGAAACATTAGAAACAACAGAAACATTGGAAACAACAGAAATATTACAAACAACAGAAACATTGGAAACAACAGAAACATTGGAAACAACAGAAACATTGGAAACAACAGAAACATTACAAACAACAGAAACATTGGAAACAACAGAAACATTACAAACAACAGAAACATTACAAACAACAGAAACATTGTAAACAACAGAAACATTACAAACAACAGAAACATTGGAAACAACAGAAATATTACAAACAACAGAAACATTGTAAACAACAGAAACATTGTGAACAACAGAAACATTACAAACAACAGAAACATTGGAAACAACAGAAACATTGGAAACAACAGAAACATTGGAAACAACAGAAACATTACAAACAACAGAAACATTGGAAACAACAGAAACATTACAAACAACAGAAACATTACAAACAACAGAAACATTGTAAACAACAGAAACATTACAAACAACAGAAACATTGGAAACAACAGAAACATTGGAAACAACAGAAACATTACAAACAACAGAAACATTGGAAACAACAGAAACATTACAAACAACAGAAACATTGGAAACAACAGAAACATTACAAACAACAGAAACATTGGAAACAACAGAAACATTACAAACAACAGAAACATTGTAAACAACAGAAACATTACAAACAACAGAAACATTGGAAACAACAGAAACATTACAAACAACAGAAACATTGTAAACAACAGAAACATTGTAAACAACAGAAACATTACAAACAACAGAAACATTGTAAACAACAGAAACATTACAAGCAACAGAAACATTGTAAACAACGGAAACATTACAAACAACAGAAACATTACAAACAACAGAAACATTAGAAACAACAGAAACATTGTAAACAACGGAAACATTACAAACAACAGAAACATTACAAACAACAGAAACATTGTAAACAACAGAAACATTACAAACAACAGAAACATTGTAAACAACAGAAACATTACGAACAACAGAAACATTGGAAACAACAGAAACATTGGAAATAACAGAAACATTACAAACAACAGAAACATTGGAAACAACAGAAACATTACAAACAACAGAAACATTACAAACAACAGAAACATTACAAACAACAGAAACATTGGAAACAACAGAAACATTACAAACAACAGAAACATTACAAACAACAGAAACATTGTAAACAACAGAAACATTACGAACAACAGAAACATTGGAAACAACAGAAACATTGGAAATAACAGAAACATTACAAACAACAGAAACATTGGAAACAACAGAAACATTACAAACAACAGAAACATTGTAAACAACAGAAACATTACAAACAACAGAAACATTGGAAACAACAGAAACATTAGAAACAACAGAAAGATTGGAAACAACAGAAATATTACAAACAACAGAAACATTGTAAACAACAGAAACATTGTGAACAACAGAAACATTGGAAACAACAGAAACATTGGAAACAACAGAAACATTGTAAACAACAGAAACATTACAAACAACAGAAACATTGGAAACAACAGAAACATTACAAACAACAGAAACATTGTAAACAACAGAAACATTACAAACAACAGAAACATTGTAAACAACAGAAACATTACAAACAACAGAAACATTGGAAACAACAGAAACATTACAAACAACAGAAACATTGGAAACAACAGAAACATTACAAACAACAGAAACATTACAAACAACAGAAACATTGTAAACAACAGAAACATTACAAACAACAGAAACATTGGAAACAACAGAAACATTGGAAACATTGGAAACATTACAAACAACAGAAACATTGGAAACAACAGAAACATTACAAACAACAGAAACATTGGAAACAACAGAAACATTACAAACAACAGAAACATTGGAAACAACAGAAACATTACAAACAACAGAAACATTGTAAACAACAGAAACATTACAAACAACAGAAACATTGGAAACAACAGAAACATTGGAAACAACAGAAACATTACAAACAACAGAAACATTGGAAACAACAGAAACATTACAAACAACAGAAACATTGGAAACAACAGAAACATTACAAACAACAGAAACATTGGAAACAACAGAAACATTACAAACAACAGAAACATTGTAAACAACAGAAACATTACAAACAACAGAAACATTGGAAACAACAGAAACATTACAAACAACAGAAACATTGTAAACAACAGAAACATTGTAAACAACAGAAACATTACAAACAACAGAAACATTGTAAACAACAGAAACATTACAAGCAACAGAAACATTGTAAACAACGGAAACATTACAAACAACAGAAACATTACAAACAACAGAAACATTAGAAACAACAGAAACATTGTAAACAACGGAAACATTACAAACAACAGAAACATTACAAACAACAGAAACATTGTAAACAACAGAAACATTACAAACAACAGAAACATTGTAAACAACAGAAACATTACGAACAACAGAAACATTGGAAACAACAGAAACATTGGAAATAACAGAAACATTACAAACAACAGAAACATTGGAAACAACAGAAACATTACAAACAACAGAAACATTACAAACAACAGAAACATTACAAACAACAGAAACATTGGAAACAACAGAAACATTACAAACAACAGAAACATTACAAACAACAGAAACATTGTAAACAACAGAAACATTACAAACAACAGAAACATTGTAAACAACAGAAACATTACGAACAACAGAAACATTGTAAACAACAGAAACATTGGAAATAACAGAAACATTACAAACAACAGAAACATTGGAAACAACAGAAACATTACAAACAACAGAAACATTGTAAACAACAGAAACATTACAAACAACAGAAACATTGGAAACAACAGAAACATTAGAAACAACAGAAAGATTGGAAACAACAGAAATATTACAAACAACAGAAACATTGTAAACAACAGAAACATTGTGAACAACAGAAACATTGGAAACAACAGAAACATTGGAAACAACAGAAACATTACGAACAACAGAAACATTGGAAACAACAGAAACATTGGAAATAACAGAAACATTACAAACAACAGAAACATTGGAAACAACAGAAACATTACAAACAACAGAAACATTACAAACAACAGAAACATTACAAACAACAGAAACATTGGAAACAACAGAAACATTACAAACAACAGAAACATTACAAACAACAGAAACATTGTAAACAACAGAAACATTACGAACAACAGAAACATTGGAAACAACAGAAACATTGGAAATAACAGAAACATTACAAACAACAGAAACATTGGAAACAACAGAAACATTACAAACAACAGAAACATTGTAAACAACAGAAACATTACAAACAACAGAAACATTGGAAACAACAGAAACATTAGAAACAACAGAAAGATTGGAAACAACAGAAATATTACAAACAACAGAAACATTGTAAACAACAGAAACATTGTGAACAACAGAAACATTGGAAACAACAGAAACATTGGAAACAACAGAAACATTGTAAACAACAGAAACATTACAAACAACAGAAACATTGGAAACAACAGAAACATTACAAACAACAGAAACATTGTAAACAACAGAAACATTACAAACAACAGAAACATTGGAAACAACAGAAACATTACAAACAACAGAAACATTGGAAACAACAGAAACATTACAAACAACAGAAACATTACAAACAACAGAAACATTGTAAACAACAGAAACATTACAAACAACAGAAACATTGGAAACAACAGAAACATTGGAAACATTGGAAACATTACAAACAACAGAAACATTGGAAACAACAGAAACATTACAAACAACAGAAACATTGGAAACAACAGAAACATTACAAACAACAGAAACATTGGAAACAACAGAAACATTACAAACAACAGAAACATTGTAAACAACAGAAACATTACAAACAACAGAAACATTGGAAACAACAGAAACATTGGAAACAACAGAAACATTACAAACAACAGAAACATTGGAAACAACAGAAACATTACAAACAACAGAAACATTGGAAACAACAGAAACATTACAAACAACAGAAACATTGGAAACAACAGAAACATTACAAACAACAGAAACATTGTAAACAACAGAAACATTACAAACAACAGAAACATTGGAAACAACAGAAACATTACAAACAACAGAAACATTGTAAACAACAGAAACATTGTAAACAACAGAAACATTACAAACAACAGAAACATTGTAAACAACAGAAACATTACAAGCAACAGAAACATTGTAAACAACGGAAACATTACAAACAACAGAAACATTACAAACAACAGAAACATTAGAAACAACAGAAACATTGTAAACAACGGAAACATTACAAACAACAGAAACATTACAAACAACAGAAACATTGTAAACAACAGAAACATTACAAACAACAGAAACATTGTAAACAACAGAAACATTACGAACAACAGAAACATTGGAAACAACAGAAACATTGGAAATAACAGAAACATTACAAACAACAGAAACATTGGAAACAACAGAAACATTACAAACAACAGAAACATTACAAACAACAGAAACATTACAAACAACAGAAACATTGGAAACAACAGAAACATTACAAACAACAGAAACATTACAAACAACAGAAACATTGTAAACAACAGAAACATTACAAACAACAGAAACATTGTAAACAACAGAAACATTACGAACAACAGAAACATTGTAAACAACAGAAACATTGGAAATAACAGAAACATTACAAACAACAGAAACATTGTAAACAACAGAAACATTACAAACAACAGAAACATTGGAAACAACAGAAACATTAGAAACAACAGAAAGATTGGAAACAACAGAAATATTACAAACAACAGAAACATTGTAAACAACAGAAACATTGTGAACAACAGAAACATTGGAAACAACAGAAACATTGGAAACAACAGAAACATTGTAAACAACAGAAACATTACAAAAAACAGAAACATTGGAAACAACAGAAACATTACAAACAACAGAAACATTGTAAACAACAGAAACATTACAAACAACAGAAACATTGGAAACAACAGAAACATTACAAACAACAGAAACATTGGAAACAACAGAAACATTACAAACAACAGAAACATTACAAACAACAGAAACATTGTAAACAACAGAAACATTACAAACAACAGAAACATTGGAAACAACAGAAACATTGGAAACATTGGAAACATTACAAACAACAGAAACATTGGAAACAACAGAAACATTACAAACAACAGAAACATTGGAAACAACAGAAACATTACAAACAACAGAAACATTGGAAACAACAGAAACATTACAAACAACAGAAACATTGTAAACAACAGAAACATTACAAACAACAGAAACATTGGAAACAACAGAAACATTACAAACAACAGAAACATTGTGAACAACAGAAACATTACAAACAACAGAAACATTGGAAACAACAGAAACATTACAAACAACAGAAATATTGGAAACAACAGAAACATTACAAACAACAGAAACATTAGAAACAACAGAAACATTACAAACAACAGAAACATTCGAAACAACAGAAACATTGTAAACAACAGAAACATTACAAACAACAGAAACATTGGAAACAACAGAAACATTACAAACAACAGAAACATTGGAAACAACAGAAACATTACAAACAACAGAAACATTGGAAACAACAGAAACATTACAAACAACAGAAACATTGTAAACAACAGAAACATTACAAACAACAGAAACATTGGAAACAACAGAAACATTACAAACAACAGAAACATTGTGAACAACAGAAACATTACAAACAACAGAAACATTGTAAACAACAGAAACATTACAAACAACAGAAACATTGGAAACAACAGAAACATTGTAAACAACAGAAACATTACAAACAACAGAAACATTGGAAACAACAGAAACATTGGAATCAACAGAAACATTACAAACAACAGAAACATTGTGAACAACAGAAACATTGTAAACAACAGAAACATTGGAAACAACCGAAACATTGGAAACAACAGAAACATTGGAAACAACAGAAACATTACAAACAACAGAAACATTGTAAACAACAGAAACATTGGAAACAACAGAAACATTGGAAACAACAGAAACATTACAAACAACAGAAACATTGGAAACAACAGAAACATTACAAACAACAGAAACATTGGAAACAACAGAAACATTACAAACAACAGAAACATTGTAAACAACAGAAACATTACAAACAACAGAAACATTGGAAACAACAGAAACATTACAAACAACAGAAACATTGTGAACAACAGAAACATTACAAACAACAGAAACATTGGAAACAACAGAAACATTACAAACAACAGAAACATTGGAAACAACAGAAACATTGTAAACAACAGAAACATTACAAACAACAGAAACATTGGAAACAACAGAAACATTGGAATCAACAGAAACATTACAAACAACAGAAACATTGTGAACAACAGAAACATTGTAAACAACAGAAACATTGGAAACAACCGAAACATTGTAAACAACAGAAACATTACAAACAACAGAAACATTGTAAACAACAGAAACATTACAAGCAACAGAAACATTGGAAACAACAGAAACATTGGAAACAACAGAAACATTACAAACAACAGAAACATTGGAAACAACAGAAACATTGGAAACAACAGAAACATTGGAAACAACAGAAACATTACAAACAACAGAAACATTGTAAACAACAGAAACATTGGAAACAACAGAAACATTGTAAACAACAGAAACATTACAAACAACAGAAACATTGGAAACAACAGAAACATTGGAAACAACAGAAACATTGTAAACAACAGAAACATTGGAAACAACAGAAACATTGTAAACAACAGAAACATTACAAACAACAGAAACATTGGAAACAACAGAAACATTACAAACAACAGAAACATTGGAAACAACAGAAACATTGGAAACAACAGAAACATTGGAAACAACTGAAACATTGGAAACAACAGAAACATTACAAACAACAGAAACATTGGAAACAACAGAAACATTGGAATCAACAGAAACATTACAAACAACAGAAACATTGTGAACAACAGAAACATTGTAAACAACAGAAACATTGTAAACAACAGAAACATTACAAACAACAGAAACATTGGAAACAACAGAAACATTGTAAACAACAGAAACATTGGAAACAACAGAAACATTACAAACAACAGAAACATTGTAAACAACAGAAACATGACAAACAACAGAAACATTGTAAACAACAGAAACATTGGAAACAACAGAAACATTGAAAACAACAGAAACATTACAAACAACAGAAACATTGGACACAACAGAAACATTGGAAACAACAGAAACATTGGAAACAACAGAAACATTGGAAACAACAGAAACATTACAAACAACAGAAACATTGGAAACAACAGAAACATTACAAACAACAGAAACATTGTAAACAACAGACACATTACAAACAACAGAAACATTGGAAACAACAGAAACATTGTAAACAACAGAAACATTGGAAACAACAGAAACATTGCAAACAACAGAAACATTGGAAACAACAGAAACATTACAAACAACAGAAACATTGGAAACAACAGAAACATTGGAAACAACAGAAACATTACAAACAACAGAAACATTGGAAACAACAGAAACATTGGAAACAACAGAAACA
Source organism: Blennius ocellaris (assembly GCF_963422515.1). Taxonomy (NCBI): domain Eukaryota; kingdom Metazoa; phylum Chordata; class Actinopteri; order Blenniiformes; family Blenniidae; genus Blennius; species Blennius ocellaris. Next base: position 12,587 of record NW_027662070.1, on the reverse strand, counting down.
TTACAAACAACAGAAACATTGTAAACAACAGAAACATTACAAACAACAGAAACATTGGAAACAACAGAAACATTGGAAACAACAGAAACATTGAAAACAACAGAAACATTACAAACAACAGAAACATTGGAAACAACAGAAACATTGGAAACAACAGAAACATTGTAAACAACAGAAACATTACAAACAGCAGAAACATTGGAAACAACAGAAACATTGTAAACAACAGAAACATTGGAAACAACAGAAACATTGGAAACAACAGAAACATTACAAACAACAGAAACATTGTAAACAACAGAAACATTACAAACAACAGAAACATTGGAAACAACAGAAACATTGGAAACAACAGAAACATTGGAAACAACAGAAACATTGTAAACAACAGAAACATTGGAAACAACAGAAACATTGTAAACAACAGAAACATTACAAACAACAGAAACATTACAAACAACAGAAACATTACAAACAACAGAAACATTACAAACAACAGAAACATTGGAAACAACAGAAACATTGTAAACAACAGAAACATTACAAACAACAGAAACATTGGAAACAACAGAAACATTACAAACAACAGAAACATTGGAAACAACAGAAACATTACAAACAACAGAAACATTACAAACAACAGAAACATTGGAAACAACAGAAACATTGGAAACAACAGAAACATTACAAACAACAGAAACATTGGAAACAACAGAAACATTGGAAACAACAGAAACATTGGAAACAACAGAAACATTGGAAACAACAGAAACATTGGAAACAACAGATATCAGAGTCATGGTAAATAGCATGCAATGAAAACAAACAGTAAAAAGATGCTGGTTTCAAACCCGAAATGATGCACAAAGGCATCAAAAACCTTGAAAAAATAGCTTAAGCTGTGGATACGTATGTGCGTAGGATTCTGAAGAGGAAAACAGCAGATCAGCTGAAAGCTTCTTTTGTCTCTTCAGAAGACGAAGACGACAGAATCTGAAGCCTTCAGACAGAGTGGTGGGAGGGCAGTGACACAAACACCACAGAGGATGCTGGTAACAGTGTGTTTGTGTTTGTCTGTCTGTCGTCCAGTCACAGGAAAATATGATGAATCAGATGGTTCTGGAACTACATGAGACCCTGGAGACTCAACATATCCTCTATCAGAAGATTGAAGAGTGTAAACACTAGAGGGAGGCATTCGTTTAGCCACCAGCAGTTATTTCATTGTTGTATTATTTGATTTCCTTTTATGTTGTTATATTTGCGTCACGGTGAACCTGAAAGAATAAAACTCCCCCAAGGACCGATACAGCCTTCTGACCTTCTGGTGTCAGCAGGTTAATTCTTCAACCTGGGGTCCATTTCACAAAGCAGGTTTAACAAGCCCTGAGCTTAACCCCGAGCTCTGAGTTGAGTTACACTGAGACAGAAAACACGAAGTTTTCGGTTCCACAACAGCAGATTTGTATTTTTAATTAAAAGAAAGACATTTTTAAATACATTACAGTCATTCCAATTTGCTGTTGTAGTGAAAATAGAAAAGCCCAACATCCACATGAGCAGCAGGTGTGTTTGCGACTGTGGAAAGAAAAAACTCCCCAACAAGGAGAAACCTTTGTAGAAACCAGAGTCAGAGGTGGAGGAATTCTGCGGACCGGTTGGGGTGAAAGGGTAGAGGAGAGGAGAGGAGAGACAGAGAAAGACTTGGTGGGAAGAAAAAAAAAAATACATACAATACCCTTGTTAGTGCTGTTGTAGAATATCTAGGATCTCTTTGATTCTTGGGCCTACGTATTCACTGATAATTGCGCCATCTGTCAGGTCACTGCCCCCCAGGCCGGTTACGTTGTTGTTAGATTTGAGCCCCTTAATCAACATTGTTTTACTGGTGGCGCCAGCAACTGGCCTCGGAGGATGAGATTACAGGGAAACAACTTTATATACAAGGGGGAAAGTTTGTCGGGGGTCAGATTGTGCATGTCTGTGTGTGTGTGAGGATGGTTTGTGGAATGTGTCTTTGTCTGTCAGGTGTGGGAGCGCTCCGGCTTTATGTCTGAATAAATTCCACTCTAAGCATCTCACCCTGTGTCTCACTTCATCTTTCCAAACCTCCGGCCGTCACTGAAGAGCAGAAATTATCCACTACAAATTGGCGTCACGAACAGGATTTCAAAAGAACAACAAGCATGGTAAGAGCAAAATGTTTTATTCTGCCTTGCCATGTTATTGTTTGACGAAATCAAAAGAACAGATTGAGTAAATGTTATGGATAATTGTACCTTGATTTAAAGTGTTAAAATTAAGTGAGGCCGTGAGCATGGAAGTTGAATAATTGGTTAATGAACAACAGTTGCACTCTGTTGGGATTTTGTTGGTGATTGATTATTGAAAGTTCCTCTCAGGACACAGACTGAAGTCTCCTCGCGCAGTTCGGGCAAGGACTCCTGAGAGATGCCCCAGTTGTGAGCGTTGCTAGCTGGGAGGTTTTGTGTGAACAACAGTTGTGAGCGTTGCTCTGGGAGGTTTTGTGTGAACAACAGTTGTGAGCGTTGCTCTGGGAGGTTTTGTGTGAACAACAGTTGTGAGCGTTGCTCTGGGAGGTTTTGTGTGAACAACAGTTGTGAACGTTGCTCTGGGAGGTTTTGTGTGAACAACAGTTGTGAGCGTTGCTAGCTGGGAGGTTTTGTGTGAACAACAGTTGTGAGCGTTGCTCTGGGAGGTTTTGTGTGAACAACAGTTGTGAGCGTTGCTAGCTGGGAGGTTTTGTGTGAACAACAGTTGTGAGCGTTGCTCTGGGAGGTTTTGTGTGAACAACAGTTGTGAACGTTGCTCTGGGAGGTTTTGTGTGAACAACAGTTGTGAGCGTTGCTAGCTGGGAGGTTTTGTGTGAACAACAGTTGTGAGCGTTGCTAGCTGGGAGGTTTTGTGTGAACAACAGTTGTGAGCGTTGCTCGCTGGGAGGTTTTGTGTGAACAACAGTTGTGAGCGTTGCTAGCTGGGAGGTTTTGTGTGAACAACAGTTGTGAGCGTTGCTCGCTGGGAGGTTTTGTGTGAACAACAGTTGTGAGCGTTGCTAGCTGGGAGGTTTTGTGTGAACAACAGTTGTGAGCGTTGCTAGCTGGGAGGTTTTGTGTGAACAACAGTTGTGAGCGTTGCTCGCTGGGAGGTTTTGTGTGAACAACAGTTGTGAGCGTTGCTAGCTGGGAGGTATTGTGTGAACAACAGTTGTGAGCGTTGCTAGCTGGGAGGTTTTGTGTGAACAACAGTTGTGAGCGTTGCTAGCTGGGAGGTTTTGTGTGAACAACAGTTGTGAGCGTTGCTAGCTGGGAGGTTTTGTGTGAACAACAGTTGTGAGCGTTGCTAGCTGGGAGGTTTTGTGTGAACAACAGTTGTGAGCGTTGCTAGCTGGCAGGTTTTGTGTGAACAACAGTTGTCAGCGTTGCTAGCTGGGAGGTTTTGTGTGAACAACAGTTGTGAGCGTTGCTAGCTGGGAGGTTTTGTGTGAACAACAGTTGTGAGCGTTGCTAGCTGGCAGGTTTTGTGTGAACAACAGTTGTGAGCGTTGCTAGCTGGGAGGTTTTGTGTGAACAACAGTTGTGAGCGTTGCTAGCTGGGAGGTTTTGTGTGAACAACAGTTGTGAGCGTTGCTAGCTGGGAGGTTTTGTGTGAACAACAGTTGTGAGCGTTGCTAGCTGGGAGGTTTTGTGTGAACAACAGTTGTGAGCGTTGCTCTGGGAGGTTTTGTGTGAACAACAGTTGTGAGCGTTGCTCTGGGAGGTTTTGTGTGAACAACAGTTGTGAGCGTTGCTAGCTGGGAGATTTTGTGTGAACAACAGTTGTGAGCGTTGCTCTGGGAGGTTTTGTGTGAACAACAGTTGTGAGCGTTGCTCGCTGGGAGGTTTTGTGTGAACAACAGTTGTGAGCGTTGCTCGCTGGGAGGTTTTGTGTGAACAACAGTTGTGAGCGTTGCTCTGGGAGGTTTTGTGTGAACAACAGTTGTGAGCGTTGCTAGCTGGGAGGTTTTGTATGAACAACAGTTGTGAGCGTTGCTCTGGGAGGTTTTGTGTGAACAACAGTTGTGAGCATTGCTCTGGGAGGTTTTGTGTGAACAACAGTTGTGAGCGTTGCTCTGGGAGGTTTTGTGTGAACAACAGTTGTGAGCGTTGCTCGCTGGGAGGTTTTGTGTGAACAACAGTTGTGAGCGTTGCTAGCTGGGAGGTTTTGTGTGAACAACAGTTGTGAGCGTTGCTATCTGGGAGGTTTTGTGTGAACAACAGTTGTGAGCGTTGCTAGCTGGGAGGTTTTGTGTGAACAACAGTTGTGAGCGTTGCTAGCTGGGAGGTTTTGTGTGAACAACAGTTGTGAGCGTTGCTCGCTGGGAGGTTTTGTGTGAACAACAGTTGTGAGCGTTGCTAGCTGGAAGGTTTTGTGTGAACAACAGTTGTGAGCGTTGCTAGCTGGGAGGTTTTGTGTGAACAACAGTTGTGAGCGTTGCTCGCTGGGAGGTTTTGTGTGAACAACAGTTGTGAGCGTTGCTAGCTGGAAGGTTTTGTGTGAACAACAGTTGTGAGCGTTGCTAGCTGGGAGGTTTTGTGTGAACAACAGTTGTGAGCGTTGCTAGCTGGGAGGTTTTGTGTGAACAACAGTTGTGAGCGTTGCTAGCTGGGAGGTTTTGTGTGAACAACAGTTGTGAGCGTTGCTAGCTGGGAGGTTTTGTATGAACAACAGTTGTGAGCGTTGCTAGCTGGGAGGTTTTGTATGAACAACAGTTGTGAGCGTTGCTCTGGGAGGTTTTGTGTGAACAACAGTTGTGAGCGTTGCTAGCTGGGAGGTTTTGTGTGAACAACAGTTGTGAGCGTTGCTCGCTGGGAGGTTTTGTAGGAACAACAGTTGTGAGCGTTGCTAGCTGGGAGGTTTTGTGTGAACAACAGTTGTGAGCGTTGCTAGCTGGGAGGTTTTGTGTGAACAACAGTTGTGAGCGTTGCTAGCTGGGAGGTTTTGTGTGAACAACAGTTGTGAGCGTTGCTAGCTGGGAGGTTTTGTGTGAACAACAGTTGTGAGCGTTGCTAGCTGGGAGGTTTTGTATGAACAACAGTTGTGAGCGTTGCTAGCTGGGAGGTTTTGTGTGAACAACAGTTGTGAGCGTTGCTAGCTGTGAGGTTTTGTGTGAACAACAGTTGTGAGCGTTGCTAGCTGGGAGGTTTTGTATGAACAACAGTTGTGAGCGTTGCTAGCTGGGAGGTTTTGTGTGAACAACAGTTGTGAGCGTTGCTAGCTGGGAGGTTTTGTGTGAACAACAGTTGTGAGCGTTGCTAGCTGGGAGGTTTTGTATGAACAACAGTTGTGAGCGTTGCTAGCTGGGAGGTTTTGTGTGAACAACAGTTGTGAGCGTTGCTAGCTGTGAGGTTTTGTGTGAACAACAGTTGTGAGCGTTGCTAGCTGGGAGGTTTTGTATGAACAACAGTTGTGAGCGTTGCTAGCTGGGAGGTTTTGTGTGAACAACAGTTGTGAGCGTTGCTAGCTGGGAGGTTTTGTGTGAACAACAGTTGTGAGCGTTGCTAGCTGGAAGGTTTTGTGTGAACAACAGTTGTGAGCGTTGCTAGCTGGGAGGTTTTGTATGAACAACAGTTGTGAGCGTTGCTAGCTGGGAGGTTTTGTATGAACAACAGTTGTGAGCGTTGCTCTGGGAGGTTTTGTGTGAACAACAGTTGTGAGCGTTGCTAGCTGGGAGGTTTTGTGTGAACAACAGTTGTGAGCGTTGCTCGCTGGGAGGTTTTGTATGAACAACAGTTGTGAGCGTTGCTAGCTGGGAGGTTTTGTGTGAACAACAGTTGTGAGCGTTGCTAGCTGGGAGGTTTTGTGTGAACAACAGTTGTGAGCGTTGCTAGCTGGGAGGTTTTGTGTGAACAACAGTTGTGAGCGTTGCTAGCTGGGAGGTTTTGTATGAACAACAGTTGTGAGCGTTGCTAGCTGGGAGGTTTTGTGTGAACAACAGTTGTGAGCGTTGCTCTGGGAGGTTTTGTGTGAACAACAGTTGTGAGCGTTGCTAGCTGGGAGGTTTTGTGTGAACAACAGTTGTGAGCTTTGCTCTGGGAGGTTTTGTGTGAACAACAGTTGTGAGCGTTGCTCTGGGAGGTTTTGTGTGAACAACAGTTGTGAGTGTTGCTAGCTGGGAGGTTTTGTGTGAACAACAGTTGTGAGCGTTGCTCTGGGAGGTTTTGTGTGAACAACAGTTGTGAGCGTTGCTCTGGGAGGTTTTGTGTGAACAACAGTTGTGAGCGTTGCTCTGGGAGGTTTTGTGTGAACAACAGTTGTGAGCGTTGCTCGCTGGGAGGTTTTGTGTGAACAACAGTTGTGAGCGTTGCTAGCTGGAAGGTTTTGTGTGAACAACAGTTGTGAGCGTTGCTCGCTGGGAGGTTTTGTGTGAACAACAGTTGTGAGCGTTGCTAGCTGGAAGGTTTTGTGTGAACAACAGTTGTGAGCGTTGCGTTGCTAGCTGGGAGGTTTTGTGTGAACAACAGTTGTGAGCGTTGCTAGCTGGGAGGTTTTGTGTGAACAACAGTTGTGAGCGTTGCTAGCTGGGAGGTTTTGTGTGAACAACAGTTGTGAGCGTTGCTCGCTGGGAGGTTTTGTGTGAACAACAGTTGTGAGCGTTGCTAGCTGGGAGGTTTTGTGTGAACAACAGTTGTGAGCGTTGCTCTGGGAGGTTTTGTGTGAACAACAGTTGTGAGCATTGCTAGCTGGGAGGTTTTGTGTGAACAACAGTTGTGAGCGTTGCTAGCTGGAAGGTTTTGTGTGAACAACAGTTGTGAGCGTTGCTAGCTGGGAGGTTTTGTGTGAACAACAGTTGTGAGCGTTGCTAGCTGGGAGGTTTTGTGTGAACAACAGTTGTGAGCGTTGCTAGCTGGGAGGTTTTGTGTGAACAACAGTTGTGAGCGTTGCTCTGGGAGGTTTTGTGTGAACAACAGTTGTGAGCATTGCTAGCTGGGAGGTTTTGTGTGAACAACAGTTGTGAGCGTTGCTAGCTGGAAGGTTTTGTGTGAACAACAGTTGTGAGCGTTGCTAGCTGGGAGGTTTTGTGTGAACAACAGTTGTGAGCGTTGCTAGCTGGGAGGTTTTGTGTGAACAACAGTTGTGAGCGTTGCTAGCTGGGAGGTTTTGTGTGAACAACAGTTGTGAGCGTTGCTCTGGGAGGTTTTGTGTGAACAACAGTTGTGAGCGTTGCTAGCTGGGAGGTTTTGTGTGAACAACAGTTGTGAGCGTTGCTCTGGGAGGTTTTGTGTGAACAACAGTTGTGAGCGTTGCTCTGGGAGGTTTTGTGTGAACAACAGTTGTGAGTGTTGCTCGCTGGGAGGTTTTGTGTGAACAACAGTTGTGAGCGTTGCTAGCTGGAAGGTTTTGTGTGAACAACAGTTGTGAGCGTTGCTCGCTGGGAGGTTTTGTGTGAACAACAGTTGTGAGCGTTGCTAGCTGGAAGGTTTTGTGTGAACAACAGTTGTGAGCGTTGCTAGCTGGGAGGTTTTGTGTGAACAACAGTTGTGAGCGTTGCTAGCTGGGAGGTTTTGTGTGAACAACAGTTGTGAGCGTTGCTAGCTGGGAGGTTTTGTGTGAACAACAGTTGTGAGCGTTGCTCTGGGAGGTTTTGTGTGAACAACAGTTGTGAGCGTTGCTAGCTGGGAGGTTTTGTGTGAACAACAGTTGTGAGCGTTGCTAGCTGGGAGGTTTTGTGTGAACAACAGTTGTGAGCGTTGCTCTGGGAGGTTTTGTGTGAACAACAGTTGTGAGCGTTGCTCGCTGGGAGGTTTTGTGTGAACAACAGTTGTGAGCGTTGCTAGCTAGGAGGTTTTGTGTGAACAACAGTTGTGAGCGTTGCTAGCTGGAAGGTTTTGTGTGAACAACAGTTGTGAGCGTTGCTAGCTGGGAGGTTTTGTGTGAACAACAGTTGTGAGCGTTGCTAGCTGGGAGGTTTTGTGTGAACAACAGTTGTGAGCGTTGCTAGCTGGGAGGTTTTGTGTGAACAACAGTTGTGAGCGTTGCTAGCTGTAAAGTTTTGTGTGAACAACAGTTGTGAGCGTTGCTCGCTGGGGGGTTTTGTGTGAACAACAGTTGTGAGCGTTGCTCTGGGAGGTTTTGTGTGAACAACAGTTGTGAGCGTTGCTAGCTGGGAGGTTTTGTGTGAACAACAGTTGTGAACGTTGCTAGGTGGGAGGTTTTGTGTGAACAACAGTTGTGAGCGTTGCTAGCTGGGAGGTTTTGTATGAACAACAGTTGTGAGCGTTGCTCGCTGGGAGGTTTTGTGTGAACAACAGTTGTGAGCGTTGCTCGCTGGGAGGTTTTGTGTGAACAACAGTTGTGAGCGTTGCTAGCTGGGAGGTTTTGTGTGAACAACAGTTGTGAGCGTTGCTCTGGGAGGTTTTGTGTGAACAACAGTTGTGAGCGTTGCTCGCTGGGAGGTTTTGTGTGAACAACAGTTGTGAGCGTTGCTCTGGGAGGTTTTGTGTGAACAACAGTTGTGAGCGTTGCTCTGGGAGGTTTTGTGTGAACAACAGTTGTGAGCGTTGCTCGCTGGGAGGTTTTGTGTGAACAACAGTTGTGAGCGTTGCTCGCTGGGAGGTTTTGTGTGAACAACAGTTGTGAGCGTTGCTCTGGGAGGTTTTGTGTGAACAACAGTTGTGAGCGTTGCTAGCTGGGAGGTTTTGTGTGAACAACAGTTGTGAGCGTTGCTAGCTGGGAGGTTTTGTGTGAACAACAGTTGTGAGCGTTGCTAGCTGGGAGGTTTTGTGTGAACAACAGTTGTGAGCGTTGCTAGCTGGGAGGTTTTGTGTGAACAACAGTTGTGAGCGTTGCTAGCTGGGAGGTTTTGTGTGAACAACAGTTGTGAGCGTTGCTAGCTGGGAGGTTTTGTGTGAACAACAGTTGTGAGCGTTGCTCTGGGAGGTTTTGTGTGAACAACAGTTGTGAGCGTTGCTAGCTGGGAGGTTTTGTGTGGACAACAGTTGTGAGCGTTGCTAGCTGGTAGGTTTTGTGTGAACAACAGTTGTGAGCGTTGCTAGCTGGGAGGTTTTGTGTGAACAACAGTTGTGAGCGTTGCTCTGGGAGGTTTTGTGTGAACAACAGTTGTGAGCGTTGCTAGCTGGGAGGTTTTGTGTGAACAACAGTTGTGAGCGTTGCTCTGGGAGGTTTTGTGTGAACAACAGTTGTGAGCGTTGCTAGCTGGGAGGTTTTGTGTGAACAACAGTTGTGAGCGTTGCTAGCTGGGAGGTTTTGTGTGAACAACAGTTGTGAGCGTTGCTAGCTGGGAGGTTTTGTCTGAACAACAGTTGTGAGCGTTGCTCTGGGAGGTTTTGTGTGAACAACAGTTGTGAGCGTTGCTAGCTGGGAGGTTTTGTGTGAACAACAGTTGTGAGCGTTGCTCTGGGAGGTTTTGTGTGAACAACAGTTGTGAGCGTTGCTCTGGGAGGTTTTGTGTGAACAACAGTTGTGAGCGTTGCTCGCTGGGAGGTTTTGTGTGAACAACAGTTGTGAGCGTTGCTCGCTGGGAGGTTTTGTGTGAACAACAGTTGTGAGCGTTGCTCTGGGAGGTTTTGTGTGAACAACAGTTGTGAGCGTTGCTAGCTGGGAGGTTTTGTGTGAACAACAGTTGTGAGCGTTGCTCTGGGAGGTTTTGTGTGAACAACAGTTGTGAGCGTTGCTAGCTGGGAGGTTTTGTGTGAACAACAGTTGTGAGCGTTGCTAGCTGGGAGGTTTTGTGTGAACAACAGTTGTGAGCGTTGCTAGCTGGGAGGTTTTGTGTGAACAACAGTTGTGAGCGTTGCTAGCTGGGAGGTTTTGTATGAACAACAGTTGTGAGCGTTGCTCGCTGGGAGGTTTTGTGTGAACAACAGTTGTGAGCGTTGCTAGCTGGGAGGTTTTGTGTGAACAACAGTTGTGAGCGTTGCTCTGGGAGGTTTTGTGTGAACAACAGTTGTGAGCGTTGCTAGCTAGGAGGTTTTGTGTGAACAACAGTTGTGAGCGTTGCTAGCTGGAAGGTTTTGTGTGAACAACAGTTGTGAGCGTTGCTAGCTGGGAGGTTTTGTGTGAACAACAGTTGTGAGCGTTGCTAGCTGGGAGGTTTTGTGTGAACAAAAGTTGTGAGCGTTGCTCTGGGAGGTTTTGTGTGAACAACAGTTGTGAGCGTTGCTCTGGGAGGTTTTGTGTGAACAACAGTTGTGAGCGTTGCTAGCTGGGAGGTTTTGTGTGAACAACAGTTGTGAGCGTTGCTCTGGGAGGTTTTGTGTGAACAACAGTTGTGAGCGTTGCTAGCTGGGAGGTTTTGTGTGAACAACAGTTGTGAGCGTTGCTCTGGGAGGTTTTGTGTGAACAACAGTTGTGAGCGTTGCTAGCTGGGAGGTTTTGTGTGAACAACAGTTGTGAGCGTTGCTAGCTGGGAGGTTTTGTGTGAACAACAGTTGTGAGCGTTGCTAGCTGGGAGGTTTTGTATGAACAACAGTTGTGAGCGTTGCTCGCTGGGAGGTTTTGTGTGAACAACAGTTGTGAGCGTTGCTAGCTGGGAGGTTTTGTGTGAACAACAGTTGTGAGCGTTGCTCTGGGAGGTTTTGTGTGAACAACAGTTGTGAGCGTTGCTAGCTAGGAGGTTTTGTGTGAACAACAGTTGTGAGCGTTGCTAGCTGGAAGGTTTTGTGTGAACAACAGTTGTGAGCGTTGCTAGCTGGGAGGTTTTGTGTGAACAACAGTTGTGAGCGTTGCTAGCTGGGAGGTTTTGTGTGAACAACAGTTGTGAGCGTTGCTCTGGGAGGTTTTGTGTGAACAACAGTTGTGAGCGTTGCTAGCTGGGAGGTTTTGTGTGAACAACAGTTGTGAGCGTTGCTAGCTGGTAGGTTTTGTGTGAACAACAGTTGTGAGCGTTGCTAGCTGGGAGGTTTTGTGTGAACAACAGTTGTGAGCGTTGCTCTGGGAGGTTTTGTGTGAACAACAGTTGTGAGCGTTGCTCGCTGGGAGGTTTTGTGTGAACAACAGTTGTGAGCGTTGCTAGCTGGAAGGTTTTGTGTGAACAACAGTTGTGAGCGTTGCTAGCTGGGAGGTTTTGTGTGAACAACAGTTGTGAGCGTTGCTAGCTGGAGGTTTGTGTGAACAACAGTTGTGAGCGTTGCTAGCTGGGAGGTTTTGTGTGAACAACAGTTGTGAGCGTTGCTAGCTGGGAGGTTTTGTGTGAACAACAGTTGTGAGCGTTGCTCGCTGGGAGGTTTTGTGTGAACAACAGTTGTGAGCGTTGCTAGCTGGAGGTTTTGTTGTGAACAACAGTTGTGAGCGTTGCTCTGGGAGGTTTGTAGTGAACAACAGTTGTGAGCGTTGCTCTGGGAGGTTTTGTGTGAACAACAGTTGTGAGCGTTGCTAGCTGGAGGTTTTGTGTGACAACAGTTGTGAGCGTTGCTAGCTGGGAGGTTTTGTGTGAACAACAGTTGTGAGCGTTGCTAGCTGGGAGGTTTTGTTGTGAACAACAGTTGTGTTGTGAGCGTTGCTAGCTGGAAGGTTTTGTATGAACAACAGTTGTGAGCGTTGCTCGCTGGGAGGTTTTGTGTGAACAACAGTTGTGAGCGTTGCTAGCTGGAAGGTTTTGTGTGAACAACAGTTGTGAGCGTTGCTCTGGGAGGTTTTGTGTGAACAACAGTTGTGAGCGTTGCTCTGGGAGGTTTTGTGTGAACAACAGTTGTGAGCGTTGCTAGCTGGGAGGTTTTGTGTGAACAACAGTTGTGAGCGTTGCTCTGGGAGGTTTTGTGTGAACAACAGTTGTGAGCGTTGCTCTGGGAGGTTTTGTGTGAACAACAGTTGTGAGCGTTGCTCGCTGGGAGGTTTTGTGTGAACAACAGTTGTGAGCGTTGCTCGCTGGGAGGTTTTGTGTGAACAACAGTTGTGAGCGTTGCTCTGGGAGGTTTTGTGTGAACAACAGTTGTGAGCGTTGCTAGCTGGGAGGTTTTGTGTGAACAACAGTTGTGAGCGTTGCTAGCTGGGAGGTTTTGTGTGAACAACAGTTGTGAGCGTTGCTAGCTAGGAGGTTTTGTGTGAACAACAGTTGTGAGCGTTGCTCTGGGAGGTTTTGTGTGAACAACAGTTGTGAGCGTTGCTAGCTGGGAGGTTTTGTGTGAACAACAGTTGTGAGCGTTGCTAGCTGGGAGGTTTTGTGTGAACAACAGTTGTGAGCGTTGCTAGCTGGGAGGTTTTGTATGAACAACAGTTGTGAGCGTTGCTCGCTGGGAGGTTTTGTGTGAACAACAGTTGTGAGCGTTGCTAGCTGGGAGGTTTTGTGTGAACAACAGTTGTGAGCGTTGCTCTGGGAGGTTTTGTGTGAACAACAGTTGTGAGCGTTGCTAGCTAGGAGGTTTTGTGTGAACAACAGTTGTGGAGCGTTGCTAGCTGGAAGGTTTTGTGTGAACAACAGTTGTGAGCGTTGCTAGCTGGGAGGTTTTGTGGTGGTGAACAACAGTTGTGAGCGTTGCTAGCTGGGAGGTTTTGTCGTGAACAACAGTTGTGAGCGTTGCTAGCTGGGAGGTTTTGTGTGAACAACAGTTGTGAGCGTTGCTAGCTGGGAT
>NW_027662071.1:0-26328 GCF_963422515.1 Blennius ocellaris | reverse complement strand
GCATTTTTTAAAAAAAAAACGTTTTGGACAACATGCAAAGCTTCTCCTGTTGTTTTTGTTTCTGGTCGTTATGAGACGGCTCTCTCTCTCTCTCTCTCTCTCTCTCTCTCTCTCTCTCTCGATGGTTAAAAAAAAAAGTGAATTTTTTTGTATTTTTTATAATACAGAGTCACTCCTGATGATCATTTCATCAGGAGTGGCCGAAATGATGCTCCTCACGGGATATAGAGTGATTTTGGAATAAAGTTTTTATTTCATTAGAACAAACTAGTACTTTCTCAATTCAAGTTTAAATGGTGTTTAACAGGTTCAAGCAGTTTCAACCAGTTTTATTTAGTGGAGTAACTGCTATTTTCATTTCATCAGGAGTGGCCGAAATGATGCTCCACACGGGATATAGAGTAATTTTGGAAGAAAGTTTTTATTTCATTAGAACAAACTAGTACTTTCTCAATTCCAGTTTAAGTGATGTGTTTATCAAGTTCAAGCAGTTTCAACCAGTTTTATTTAGTGGAGTAACTGCTATTTTCATTTCATCAGGAGTGGCCGAAATGATGCTCCTCACGGGATATAGAGTGATTTTGGAAGAAAGTTTTTATTTCATTAGAACAAACTAGTACTTTCTCAATTCAAGGTTAAACATGATGGACTTAGCAGTTGCAAGCACTTTCAAACAATTATATTTAGTGGAGTAACTGCTATTTTCATTTCATCGGGAGTGGCCGAAATGATGCTCCACACGGGATATAGAGTAATTTTGGAATAAAGTTTTTATTTCCTTAGAACAAACTAGTACTTTCTCAATTCAAGTTTAAACATGATGGACTTAGCAGTTGCAAGTACTTTCAACAAATTAAATTTAGTGGAGTAACTGCTATTTTCATTTCATCAGTAGTGGCCGAAATGATGCTCCTCACGGGATACAGAGTGATTTTGGAATAAAGTTTTTATTTCATTAGAACAAACTAGTACTTTCTCAATTCAAGTTTAAACATGATGGACTTAGCAGTTGCAAGTACTTTCAACAAATTAAATTTAGTGGAGTAACTGCTATTTTCATTTCATTAGGAGTGGCCGAAATGATGCTCCTCACGGGATTTAGAGTGATTTGGAATAAAGTTTTTATTTCATTAGAACAAACTAGTACTTTCTCAATTCAAGGTTAAACATGATGGACTTAGCAGTTGCAAGCACTTTCAAACAATTATATTTAGTGGAGTAAATGCTATTTTCATTTCATCAGGAGTGGCCGAAATGATGCTCCACACGGGATATAGAGTGATTTTGGAATAAAGTTTTTATTTCATTAGAACAAACTAGTACTTTCTCAATTCAAGGTTAAATGATGTGTTTATCAGGTTCAAGCAGTTTCAACCAGTTTTATTTAGTGGAGTAACTGATATTTTCATTTCATCAGTAGTGGCCGAAATGATGCTCCTCACGGGATACAGAGTGATTTTGGAATAAAGTTTTTTTTCATTAGAACAAACTCGTACTTTCTCAATTCAAGTTTAAACATGATGGACTTAGCAGTTGCAAGTACTTTCAACAAATTATATTTAGTGGAGTAACTGCTATTTTCATTTCATTAGGAGTGGCCGAAATGATGCTCCACACGGGATATAGAGTAATTTTGGAAGAAAGTTTTTATTTCATTAGAACAAACTAGTACTTTCTCAATTCAAGTTTAAATGATGTGTTTATCAGGTTCAAGCAGTTTCAACCAGTTTTATTTAGTGGAGTAACTGATATTTTCATTTCATCAGTAGTGGCCGAAATGATGCTCCTCACGGGATACAGAGTGATTTTGGAAGAAAGTTTTTATTTCATTAGAACAAACTAGTACTTTCTCAATTCAAGTTTAAATGATGTGTTTATCATGTTCAAGCAGTTTCAACCAGTTTTATTTAGTGGAGTAACTGATATTTTCATTTCATTAGGAGTGGCCGAAATGATGCTCCACACGAGCTATAGAGTGATTTTGGAATAAAGTTTTTATTTCATTAGAACAAACTAGTACTTTCTCAATTCAAGATTAAATGATGTGTTTATCAGGTTCAAGCAGTTTCAACCAGTTTTATTTAGTGGAGTAACTGATATTTTCATTTCATCAGTAGTGGCCGAAATGATGCTCCTCACGGGATACAGAGTGATTTTGGAATAAAGTTTTTTTTCATTAGAACAAACTAGTACTTTCTCAATTCAAGTTTAAACATGATGGACTTAGCAGTTGCAAGTACTTTCAACAAATTATATTTAGTGGAGTAACTGCTATTTTCATTTCATTAGGAGTGGCCGAAATGATGCTCCACACGGGATATAGAGTAATTTTGGAAGAAAGTTTTTATTTCATTAGAACAAACTAGTACTTTCTCAATTCAAGTTTAAATGATGTGTTTATCAGGTTCAAGCAGTTTCAACCAGTTTTATTTAGTGGAGTAACTGATATTTTCATTTCATCAGTAGTGGCCGAAATGATGCTCCTCACGGGATACAGAGTGATTTTGGAATAAAGTTTTTTTTCATTAGAACAGACTAGTACTTTCTCAATTCAAGTTTAAACATGATGGACTTAGCAGTTGCAAGTACTTTCAACAAATTTTATTTAGTGGAGTAACTGCTATTTTCATTTCATCAGGAGTGGCCGAAATGATGCTCCACACGAGATTTAGAGTGATTTTGGAAGAAAGTTTTTATTTCATTAGAACAAACTAGTACTTTCTCAATTCAAGTTTAAATGGTGTTTATCAGGTTCAAGCAGTTTCAACCAGTTTTATGTAGTGAAGTAACTGCTATTTTCATTTCATCAGGAGTGGCCGAAATGATGCTCCACACGAGCTATAGAGTGATTTTGGAAGAAAGTTTTTATTTCATTAGAACAAACTAGTACTTTCTCAATTCAAGTTTAAATGATGTGTTTATCAGGTTCAAGCAGTTTCAACCAGTTTTATGTAATGAAGT
Organism: Blennius ocellaris; assembly: GCF_963422515.1. Lineage (NCBI taxonomy): Eukaryota > Metazoa > Chordata > Actinopteri > Blenniiformes > Blenniidae > Blennius > Blennius ocellaris. The sequence goes on along the minus strand of NW_027662071.1, from coordinate 23,367 downwards.
AACTGCTATTTTCATTTCATCAGGAGTGGCCGAAATGATGCTCCACACGGGATATAGAGTAATTTTGGAATAAAGTTTTTATTTCCTTAGAGCAAACTGGTACTTTTCAATTCAAGTGTAAACATGAAGTGTTTATTAGGTTAAAGCAGTTTCAACCTCTTTTATTATGCTAGGTTTGACTGTTATGGTCTTTTCATCAGTTGTTGCCGAAAAGATGCTTCAGACGAGATACTGAGTATGTTTTTAGAATAAAGTTTTAATTTCATTAGGACTAACTCGTACTTTCACTATTCAAGTATGTACCCAGATAAATGTACACTAACACAACTATTGCTCAACCAAGGTGCTAAAAACACTGTGTTATAGTTGCGAGGTTACAATTTGTATAGACTACAGAAGTGAAAGCCACAAAGCCATCACTTGTGCATTAACAACATTTTCGCACTTTACGAAACACAGCTTTTGCGTGACTCCTACCATGAGTCGTCAGAGACACTGCGTGCTCAGAGCAAAGATACCTCGGGAGCCACATGACCCAGTTGAAGACTGTTGTCGCCGGTCTTCTATGGCTGTCTACACAGGAGAGAAGAAACCTCAACAGCGAGTTGCTATGACACACATCCATCAGTGCTCTCAGCCGCACCACCACATGGTCTCGCAGCTCTTTCACTCCTTTTCAGGAGAAGGAACATTGTAATTTTCCAGCACCTCACAGTGCTATCAGCTCCCTCACTCTCTCCACCGGAGAGAACCAGGATGTTCTAGCTCAGATGACTCTGACCATTCCGATATCCCAAGGGTACCTGGTCTTTGGACCAGCCAGCTTGAGTCCCTTGCAGAGGACATAGAGCAGTTCGAACCAAACAACCCGGAAATTCGTGTAGCGGACTACCTGGGGGAGGTTGAACGCTGCCTCTTCAACCTGCCTCATCCTTCGTCCCGAGAGAAGCTTACGCTTCTCTGGAAGATGACATCCAGGAGTGTCCATGTTTACATAGAGTCCCTCCCATCTGCCATCAGAGACCATTACTCAGCCCTCTGTCATGCACTTAGGGAAGCAGGATCATCTGCACAATGATCCTGCCTCTGCAAACTTTGGTGCATTTACAATCACTCAAAAGGGGGCGGAGACTCCCAGATAGTATTTATAGGTGCCTAAGGGCTGCCTACTTCCAAGGCCACAATGCACCAGGATTGGACAAAGACCAGACTTTTAAGTCCCTCTTTGTTAACAACCTCCACAACAGTGGTCGCCCTTTTCTGCAGGACCAAAAACCCCACCATGAAAGACCTCCGCAAAACATGCGCAGATGGTGTGGGAGCTGCACCACCGTTCAGGTGAAAACTATGATGGTGATGCAGGTGTCCTGAGGTCTCAGGTGAGGAGAGGTAAGTCTAAAAACCGAGGCTGAGGTCAGACTCAAAACAACTGGGATGCAGATGTCCCACAGTGGATTAAAACCTGCATCAGAGAGGTGAAGCAGCACCTGAACTTGCCTGGTAAGAAGGGACCTGGCTCCCCCTGACCGCATGACTTAGCCCCTCCCCTCCGCACACAAAGTTCATTTAGGCAGGAGGAGGAGATCCAGGAGGTGAAAGAGGCCCATTTGACATTCTTGGGTAATCTTGGCTATGCCAACCACAGATACACTTCAGTGGTGGTAGGGGTTGTTGACACTCTCTCACTGCTTGGTACTGGGTCAGAAATCCCCCTCATGTGTTCAGACACCTTCGCACGGGTTTCTAGAACCACGCTTGCGCATGCCACTTAAGGAAAGCCACTTCAGGTGGAAGAGTGTAGCATAAACATCCGAGGCTTCACTCAGGACTTGCACCACATCACTCAATGTGTCTGGGTCAACAGCTTTCCAGGACATGTCAGCGACGCATCCCATCCACGTCACTGATCTGGACACAGAAGAACTGCTTATTGGTCAGGACATCCTAAACCGACTCGCTGCCACCAAACGGCGCCTTTGGTCCCAAGTCGTCAGTCCGACTCCCATTGGCTAAGAACTAGGCCACCCAGCTTCCAACAGCCATCGTTCAGCCAACCCACGGGTCCAAAATCTGACACCTATCTGACACCTGGTCAGATTAAAGTGACCGCATTTCCACCTTTAGAGATGTTAACTGACAGTTCATTCCACAATCTTGAACTAATTCTCATCTCATTGACAATCTGCCTTCGTCCCTCACCAGCGACGACACGCATGACACAACTCTCCTCATTTCCACAACCAAAACCATCACCAGCACTCACCATGTTAACCTTGAACAGGTTCTTCATGGTACAAAACCGAGCACCGAAGGTGACATGGTTGTGCACGCTCCAATGACTCAACCAGAGAATAAAGACATTTCAGGTAAACAGACCATGTCTGTACCAGAAGAACCTTATTCAGGCTTCGAGTCAAAGACCGAGCAACGCTCTGCTGAGGCTCGCGCTTTACCACAACAGAAACAAGGAGATGCATTTGTATGAGGAGGTCTCCCGCGATTATCACACGATCTTCGCAAGGGACTCGCACAAAAGGGGGGGGAGTCACAGACTCACTCCCCCCCCACCCAGTGCGCGTCCCCACTGACCTCGAGGCACTGCCATCTTCTGAAACCCAGTACATACCCTTTCTAGCTGACGGGGTCAAGCGGTCCTGGGCCTGAATTCACTGGTTTGAAACAGCCTGCGCTCGAATCTCACACCTTCCCTGTTATTCAAAATTGTTATATCTAAAGAGAAACATTAATCAATTTAAATAACACTTTTTTTGGCATTAACTATTTCCAGTTTAGCTGGTGGTGGCCCAATGTCATTATTATTTGATAAATAACCAATTTATTCTAATGAATAATTTTTCATAAATAAATTATTTTTGATAAAATGTTGCTCCGTGCTCTTGTTTATCTTCCAACATGTGAGATGTTGTTGATGAATACACAGCACAGTTCCACAGTAACCAATGTGTTTTACACAGCCACAAAAGAAACAGAACACGTCATCAGTCTGCCACGGGACATACACAGAGAGTCAGTTTAGTATTACCATTAGCATGCATTTAATTGGACTGTGGAAGAAAACCAGAGAACCCTGAGGAAACACATGCACACACAAGTTAATTCCACTAACACCTCCAGGTGGATTTAAACCCACGATTTTCTGTATGTAGCCATTGAGACAATTTGACCATTGTAATTGATAGAGCTGATAAAACATTTATTTGGTATATAGTTGTAATCTCAATATGAAAGGTTGTAGAAATTAATCATGCCCAAAAACTCCTGCAGGGCCATAACCGAGGCTGGACGAGGAAAATCTGTCACCGCTTGCACCTTAGAAGGCAACGGAATGGCACCCTGAGTTGAAATACGATGACCCAAAAAGTCAATCACAGGCAGACCAAACTGGCACTTAGCAGGGTTGACAATAAGGCCATGTTCCTCAAGGCCAGACCTGGGCATTTTAAGGCCCGCGGGACCCGATTCTGACCGGCCCGCGAAAGATTGCTTAGAATTAAGAAAACAAAAGTTTCTTTCGAATTTTAATGCGTGGACTAAAACCATCGGCTGTATAAACTAAAACGGAAATGCTTTTACTTTGAAGCCTGTTTATTTATGAACAGTGTACGTAACCTACGTACGTCGTATACGTACCCCGTAAAACAAGTCAATCAGTGCATGTGATTAGCGGTCATTGTCGCCCCTCAATGATGTACGGGCACGTCAAGAAAAGAAAGGTGGATGCTGAAGGCCGAAATTTCAAGAAGATTTGGAGCACTAAATATTTGTTTACTGAAGTCGGTGGTAAACCCGTCTGTTTAGTTTGTGGTGAGCACGTCGCCGTGTTTAAGGAGTATAATGTGAGTCGGCATTATGAGACAAAACACGCGGAGAAATACAGACACTTGGTGGAGGCTGAGAGAGCGCGAATATCAGAAGACTTGCTAGCAAAGCTAGCAAAACAACAAGGCTGTTTTAGCAAGCTACACACAGCCTGGGATGCAGCGACCAAGACCAGCTTCGTCATATCCCACAAAATCGCTAAAAACAGCAAGCCGTTCTCGGATGGCGAGTTTGTGAAAGAGTGCTTGGTGGACTCTGCCGCGCTAATATGCCCTGAGAATAAAGAAGCATTTGAAAAAGTCCCGCTGTCCAGGCGAACCGTCACCAGAAGGGTGGAAGGAATCGCGGAGAATCTCGAATGTCAGCTCAAAAGTGGAGTTGAAAGTTTTGACTTTTTCTCTTTGGCTTTGGATGAGAGCTGTGATGTCCGTGACACTGCCCAGTTACTGGTGTTTCTCCGGGGAATAAGGCAGAACTTCAAGATTACGGAGGAGCTGGCAGCATTGAGGTCAATAAAAGGAACGACAACGGGAAGCGATCTGTTCAAGAAGGTCGATGCATGCATGGTCAAGCTTGGACTGAAATGGGACAAACTGGTAGGCGTCACTACTGATGGTTGTCCGAATATGACAGGAAAACATGTCGGACTTTTGAAACAGATCCAAGATAAAGTGACTGAACTCGGCACAGAGCATCATTTAGTGTTGATACATTGTATTATACATCAGCATGTACTGTGCAGGTCTGTGCTAAAACTTAACCATGTTATTGATGATGTAACAAAAACGGTTAACTTGATCAGGGCACGAGCATTAAATCACAGGCAGTTTGTTGCACTTTTAGAGGAGCATGAGAATGAACATGGTGACATCATGTACTACACAGCTGTCAGATGGCTCAGTCTGGGCAAAGTGCTCAAAAGATTTTGGGACCTGAAAACAGAGATTCAAGAGTTTTGTGAGATGAAAGGCAAAAACATCCCGAGCTTTCAGATATGAACTGGATGGCAGATTTTGCATTTGCTGTTGATGTGACGGCACTGATGAATGAACTGAGCACTAAACTGCAAGGCAAGGGCCTTTTCGTTCATGACATGCATAACCTGGTGAAGGCTTTTATGAGAAAGTTGCTGTTTCTTTCAAGTCAACTACAGAACAACACTCTCACTCACATGCAAACCCTTAAAGAAGTCAGACCATCTGCTAATCATCTCTGCAGGTAGTCATCCATGTTAGGAGATTTGCGTGGTGAGTTTTTAAGGCGATTTGATGATTGTAAAAACATTGAGGATGAAATGCACCTGGTTTCCTCTCCCTTTGCCTGCAGAGTAGATGATGCACCCAGTGATGTTCAGCTGGAGCTCATTGACCTGCAGTCTGACACAGTACTGGCAGAGCACTTTAAGTCAGCATCACTGCTGGAGTTCTACTCATCTCTTAAGGAGGAGAACTTTCCAAACATGAGGAGACATGCTCAGAAGATGTTGGTTCTGTTTGGATCTACCTACATATGTGAACAAACATTCTCAGTAATGAAGTTTACCAAATCCAGGTTCAGATCCTCTCTTACTGATGATCATCTGTCAGCTGTGCTTCGCATCTCCACCTCAGACATTCAACCTGACTTTAATGCACTCGTTAAAGGGCAGCAAAGGCTAGATTTCTCTCACTGAACAAGAAAATACACAAAAGTGTGTTCACTATTACTTTTTGTCTGCACAGCTTGGCAGTTTGACAATCATTATGTGACATATCTTGTTAATGATATTTGACATACAAAGACATTGTGATGTCTTAATAGAAAAAAGTGTTTTTGGTTAATGTAATTAAAAAAAGAGTTACAAATGTTTCATGTTTACAATTGTTTTGAATAACTGCACTGAATAAAAACATTTTTTATTAAAATAACCCTCACTTTCTCTTTACCTAATAATAACACAGACACTTACCAGCATGTGTAAACAATGCCATTTGCTGCTTTCAATGTAGAAATAAAATTCATATGCAGAATAGAGTTTAAACTTTTGGCCCGGCCCTCCACAATATTTTCTGCTTCTCATTTGGCCCCTTCGGAAAAATAATTGCCCACCCCTGCTCAAGGCGCTGAAAAACTTGCTTTAGGTGTGAAAAATGCTCCTCAACTGAAGAACTAGCCACCAAGATGTCGTCCAGGTAAACAGAAACGAAAGCGAGGTCGCGCAGCACCGAGTCCATCAACCTCTGAAAAGCCGTGCCTCTACTCTTGCCTGGCCATAATAAAACATAAAAAAATGACAAGAAAGAATAGAAAGTGTCATCTGCTCAGTGTATTGACACATCTTATACACAGCAGACACAAATTGCACTTAACAAGTTTTGAACAATCAAAACTCAGTAACCAATCAGGTGTCTAACATAGATTTTTTTTTTTTAGAGAATCAAAACCACAATATAAATAAAGCTTTCAATTTCTATTCAAGAAAATGTGCCCATCTTTTCTAAAACTCTCTCTCCCTCTCTCTCTCTCTCTCTCTCTCTCTCTCACTCTCTCTCTCTCTCTCTCTCTCTCTCTCTCGCCCCGCTTCCTCATTAGTTTTAATGTTGTTTTTTTTCCGGAATAAATGTGAATGTTTGATGAGAGGCTGTATCAGGCAGCATGAGTCACTCATTGAGTAAAAAGAAAAAAGTGATGGAACGTGTCGCCCCAATTAATCCCTAAAACACAAGAGCCTCTAAACGTATTGAGAACAGGTAGGAAGCATGTTACAAGCTAATAAAACTAGTAAACAGAGTCCATGTGTGTATCAGTGAAAGTGAGCGGGTTTTATGTTTCTATGTTTCTTCAGGTGAGATGTCCAGTTCCTGGACGTTCACAGCACGTTCACGGCTGGGAGACATAGTTTGCATTGTACAGAGAGGTTAAGAGATTTCTCCGACTTTAAAACATAGTGATGAAAGCAACTCTCTGCATAATCCATGGCAAAGCATGGATTGTCAGCCTGAAAGCGTCGGGAAGTGTCACAATGCCAATGCATGGCGCATGTGACAGCTGCATTTCTAGTTTATTCCATCTGATTTCTACTGTAATCCTGCTCAGTAATCCCAGTTTTTATCGAATATACCTGTAATGAGATTACACATTTTTTTTGTACTGTAACAGATTACAGTTATATGTTATATAACATATATGTTATATGTTTTTTGTATCCTAGTTATGAAACACTGTTACATGTATTCCATTACTACCCAACCCTGGTTGCACCTACACATGTGATACACACTCAGACCTTACTGAGACTTAATAAACTAAAGTTTTCTAGCTGTGCAATGACTTGAAGTAAAGCTCTGGTAAACAAGCTGCATGTAATGATGTTCATGTAGGTACAAACAGCCAGAAGAGTCTTTAGAGCCAGAAGTGGACAGATGAAATCACCTTGTACTGCAGGTGACAGGAGGAGCAGCAAGGTGGGCGAGATACAGGTTCTGGGAGATTCCCACAACACACTGTAGACAAAAGAAAAGTGTTAAATGCACAGGTTCCACAAGTTGAGAGACTCTTAAGATCAACACCAGGAGACACCAGATCACTTTGATTGATTGTGAGGACAACACACACGGAGTGAGGTGGTATTGAAAGGCTAATTGCAGGAGGAAAGGTTTGTTTTGTAGAATGGGTCTCTTGTATTAAATTCAATGTAATTTGGATCAAATGTCTTTGTTATTTTAAAAGCATGTTTTGTTGTGAGATGTAATTTAATTTAATCACAATAACCAGCCAAAGTATTTTCTATGTTTACTACGTTTAAAACTAAATGATCAACCATCTCAACAGTCATTGGTGGACATTTAATGTATGTTTCATCACCTGAAGAGTCCAACTTTGCTTTACATCTTTAACTTATATACAAGTGAAATCACAGCTCTAAGTTCTTGTTACTGAATAGTCCCTAAACGGCTCACCTACATGGCTGTGAGGCCCTGTCCGGAGGGATGGATGAGCCCGATGAAACGTGGGATCAGCCGTTGGTGGAGATTTCCACTCAACCCTTTGAAGCGCTGCTCCCACGTTCCTCCACTTGGACCATGGTTTAATCGAGGAAAATCATGTCACACTGAAAAAACAATTCTGTCATTTCATTTTTGAGTGTACTTTTTTAAGATAGAGCTTCTCAGGCTGGTTTAATCAAGTAAAATCATGTTACTGTCTTAAAGGTGTACAGGAGGATTTTCTTTTTCCGGGTGGATCATCAAGACTATTGGTCCTCCCAACTGTCAATCATTCTGGTGATATATTACGCAAGGCCGTCGTACGTGCTCGTCCCCAGGTAGCGTGGATCTATTAGTTTTCACTTTCTGCGCATGCGCGCTTTCAGGTGTATATGGTGAGCTACGCCTTCAGCGAGCTCGCAGTTCTCACCGGGTACTTTGAAAATGGCAGAGGGTCGCAAAAGAGAAAAAGTGTCTTCGAAGTGTATGAGAAGAAGAGAAAGGCTTCGGAAGAGAGAAACAAGACCAGAGTGTTTTTGGGAGATTCTTTCACACGATGGCGTGCGCTGAAAGCCCAGGTTGGGCTTCCCACTGATGCTTCAGTCGCGAAGTTTCTACTCGACAGGTAAAGTTTGGCATTCTATTTGGAGAAATCCATTTCAAATCACTTCCAGTAAAATTTATCTACGTCTATATTGTAAATTTCCAGGGTTGATTAGTGGAAAAAGTTCAAATCTTCTTGTATAGTGAGCTTGTGTAAGCGATGCCGACTTGTGACTTGTAAACAGGGCGTGCACGAGGAGAACTGGGCTCGTTCATGTCTCTCGCACACGTTTTAGTAGGCGTTCCGTCTCGGGAGCAGGTAGAGCTTTGCGCATGTGCATTTTTCAAAAGGTGGAGAGGGCGGTTCTTTCCTAAAATTCGGAAAATCCTACTGTACACCTTTAAGATAGAGCTGCTCAGGCTGGTTTAATTGAGAAAAAAATCATGTTATTTTCTTAAGATAGAGCTGCTCAGGCTGGTTTAATCTAGACAAATCGTGTTACTGTGTTTATATAGAGCTGATCTTGCTGGTTTAATCTAGAAAATCACGTGCTGCTCAGGCTGGTTTAATCTCGAAAAATCGTGTTACTGCCTTTAGATAGAGCTGATCAGGCTGGTTTGATCCAGAAAAGTCATATTACTGTCTTTAGATAGAGCTGCTCAGGCTAGTTTAATCTAGAAAAATTGTGTTACTGCCTTTAGATAGAGCTGATCAGGCTGGTTTGATCTAGAAAATCACATTACTGTCTTTAGATAGAGCTGATCAGGCTGGTTTGATTTAGAAAATCACGTTACTGTCTCTAGATGGTGCTGCTCAGGCTGGTTTGATTTAGAAAATCACGTTACTGTCTCTAGATGGAGCTGCTCAGGCTGGTTTAATAAAAAAAATTAAAATTAAAAAAAATATCAATCCCATTACTGTCTTTAGATATAGCATCTCAGACTGGTTTAATCTAGAGAAATCGTCTTACTGACTTTAGGTAGAGAAGCTTAGTGTTGGAATTCGTTCCTGTGTTCCCCTGAATTCCTGCTTGTTCGTTTGATCCGGGAGAGGCAGGAACAGAGTTAATTTCTTCTATAGTGAATTTAATAATCACACAAACAAGAGATTACAAAAATACATGTATCAGATTACATAATACGAGCTGGAGCAGGAGTCTGGTTCGCATTGCCGGCAGTAAGTCGGACCTGTTCCCTGTGCACGTTGGCCTCCGGCAGGGGTGTCCTTTATCACCGGTTCTGTTCATCATGTATATGGACAGAATTTCTAGGCACAGCCGGGGGCCGGAGGGGGTCCGGCTTGGGGACCACAGAATCTCATCTCTGCTATTTGCGGATGATGTGGTTCTGTTGGCCCCATCAAGCCTGGATCTCCAGCGTGCACTGACACGGTTCGCAGCCGAGTGTGAAGCAGCTGGGATGAGGATCAGCACCTCTAAATCCTAGGCCATGGTTCTCGACCGGAAAAAGGTGGCTTGCCCCCTCCAGGTCGGTGGAGTGCCCTTGTCCCAAGTGGAGGAGTTTAAGTATCTTGGGGTCTTGTTCACGAGTGGGGGAAAGATGGAGCGTGAGATCGACAGGCGGATCGGTGCAGCGTCTGCAGTTATGCGGACGTTGTATCGGTCCGTCGTGGTGAAGAAGGAGCTGAGCCAAAAAGCGAAGCTCTCGATTTACCGGTCGATCTTTGTTCCTACCCTCACCTATGGTCATGAACTATGGGTCATGACCGAAAGAACGAGATCCCGGATACAAGCGGCTGAAATGAGCTTCCTCCATAGGGTGGCTGGGCGTACCCTTAGAGATAGGGTGAGGAGCTCAGTCACCAGGGAGGAGCTCGGAGTAGAGCCGCTGCTCCTCCACATCGTGAGGAGCCAGCTGAGGTGGCTCGGGCATCTATTTCGGATGCCCCCCGGACGCCTCCCGAGGGAGGTGTTCCGGGCATGTCCCTCCGGTAGGAGGCCTCGGGGCAGACCCAGGACACGCTGGAGAGACTATGTCTCTCGGCTGGCCTGGGAACGCCTTGGGGTGCCACCGGAGGAGCTGGAGGAAGTGTCTGGGGCGAGGGAAGTCTGGGCAACTCTGCTTGGACTGCTGCCTCCGCGACCTGGCCCCGGATAAGCGGCAGAAAATGGATGGATGGATGGATGGATGGACTTGGCACGTCACATGAACAGAGAGGAGCGCTATTTCACCTCCTCCCTTGCTGTCGTCTACTTCTCTGTGTTCTTCTTACTTCGGTGTACAGGGATTATTCTGCCCTTTGACGTGTGGAGCTGTCTCCTGGATTAGCCGATCCAGGGGCAACTTGCTTCAGATGGATGGAGGTTTCCTGAAGAGTGCGATGTGGTTTTCCCGCCAGAGTACACTGCGACAGATGGCACCGCATTGTTCCTCTTGTATCCAGGGTTCGACTAACGGCCGGACCCTCCTCTCCAGTACCCTGGAATAGACTTTCCTGGGGAGCCTTTGTCACTCAGCCGAACAGCGTGAGACGTCCTCTCGACGACCTTAAATCGACCCGTTCACCTGGGCTCGGACCACTTCCTCTTTATCACCCTGAGAAGAACCCAGGGGCTGGTGTTGAGGATCTCAGCCGAGTCCCCCCTGGCTGCCGGTCCCGGCAACCTGTGCAGAGAAACGAGATTCCAGACATCTCAAAACTGCGTTGTCACATCTCTCACCTGAACATAGATTTTTCTCTTGTATAGATTTGGCTAATGCTTTTTTCTGTCTGCCACTGGCGGATCAGGTGAAACCACTGCAAACAGGTCCGACTTATTGCCGCCAATGCAAACCAAACTCCTGTTCCGGGAATACAAAGACCGAACAGCCCTTAACAAAGGGCCCCGGACTCCATGCTCCCGGAGCACCCCCCCACAGGATGTCTCAGGGGACGCGGTCGAACGCCTTCTCCAGATCCAGAAAACACATGTGGACTGGTTGGGCAAACTCCCATGAACCCTCAAGCAGCTGGTGGAGGGTATAGAGCTGGTCCAGTGTTCCACGACCAGAATGAAAACCGCATTATTCCTCTTGGATCCAAGGTTTGACTAACGGCCGGACCCTCCACTCCAGTACACTGGAATAGACTTTCCTGGGGAGGCTGAGGAGTGTGATCCCTCTGTAGTTGGAACACACCACACCACGTGGTCCCTCTCACCACAAGAGAGGGACCACGACCCCATTCTGCCTGTCCAGAGGTACCGTCCCCGCGTCACGCGATGTTGCAGGGATGAAGGGCCCCGGACTCCATGCTCCCGGAGTATGGAGTCGGTTTGCCAGAATTTCCTCGGCGCAGACCGAAAGTCCTCTTCCATGGCCTCTCCGAACTCCTCCCAGACCCGAGTTATTGCCTCCACCACAGCCATGAACGATGGGTCATGACCGAAAGAACGAGATCCCGGATACAAGCGGTTGAAGTGAGCTTCCTGTGGTGGCTGAGCGCACCCTTAGAGATAGGATGAGGAGCTTGAGAGTTGGTTTTTAGAATAAAGTTTGTATTTTACTAGACCATAGTCGTACTTTCACTATTCAAGTTTAAACATGAAGTGTTTATCAGGTTTAAGCAGTTTCATTATGCTGGATTTGACTGCTATGGTCTTCTCATCAGTTGTGGCCGAAAAAATGCTTCAGACGATTAACTGAGTGTGTTTTTAGAATAAAGTTTGTATTTCACGAAACATACTAAACTCTCACTATTCAACTTTTAAATGATGTGTTTATCAGGTTCAAGCAGTTTCAACCAGTTTTATTTAGTGGAGTAACTGCTATTTTCATTTCATTAGGAGTGGCCGAAATGATGCTCCTCACGGGATACAGAGTGATTTTGGAATAAAGTTTTTATTTCATTAGAACAAACTAGTACTTTCTCAATTCAAGTTTAAACATGATGGACTTAGCAGTTGCAAGCACTTTCAAACAATTATATTTAGTGGAGTAACTGCTATTTTCATTTCATCGGGAGTGGCCGAAATGATGCTCCACACGGGATACAGAGTGATTTTGGAATAAAGTTTTTATTTCCTTAGAACAAACTAGTACTTTCTCAATTCAAGGTTAAATGATGTGTTTATCAGGTTCAAGCAGTTTCAACCAGTTTTATTTAGTGGAGTAACTGCTATTTTCATTTCATCAGTAGTGGCCGAAATGATGCTCCTCACGGGATACAGAGTGATTTTGGAATAAAGTTTTTATTTCATTAGAACAAACTAGTACTTTCTCAATTCAAGTTTAAATGATGTGTTTATCAGGTTCAAGCCGTTTCAACCAGTTTTATGTAGTGAAGTAACTGCTATTTTCATTTCATCAGGAGTGGCCGAAATGATGCTCCACACGAGCTATAGAGTGATTTTGGAATAAAGTTTTTATTTCATTAGAACAAACTAGTACTTTCTCAATTCAAGTTTAAATGATGTGTTTATCATGTTCAAGCAGTTTCAACCAGTTTTATTTAGTGGAGTAACTGATATTTTCATTTCATTAGGAGTGGCCGAAATGATGCTCCACACGAGCTATAGAGTGATTTTGGAAGAAAGTTTTTATTTCATTAGAACAAACTAGTACTTTCTCAATTCAAGTTTAAATGATGTGTTTATCATGTTCAAGCAGTTTCAACCAGTTTTATTTAGTGGAGTAACTGATATTTTCATTTCATTAGGAGTGGCCGAAATGATGCTCCACACGAGCTATAGAGTGATTTTGGAATAAAGTTTTTATTTCCTTAGAACAAACTAGTACTTTCTCAATTCAAGTTTAAACATGATGGACGTAGCAGTTGCAAGTACTTTCAACAAATTAAATTTAGTGGAGTAACTGCTATTTTCATTTCATCAGTAGTGGCCGAAATGATGCTCCTCACGGGATACAGAGTGATTTTGGAATAAAGTTTTTATTTCATTAGAACAAACTAGTACTTTCTCAATTCAAGTTTAAACATGATGGACTTTGCAGTTGCAAGCACTTTCAAACAATTATATTTAGTGGAGTAACTGCTATTTTCATTTCATCGGGAGTGGCCGAAATGATGCTCCACACGGGATATAGAGTAATTTTGGAATAAAGTTTTTATTTCCTTAGAACAAACTAGTACTTTCTCAATTCAAGTTTAAACATGATGGACTTAGCAGTTGCAAGTACTTTCAACAAATTAAATTTAGTGGAGTAACTGCTATTTTCATTTCATCAGTAGTGGCCGAAATGATGCTCCTCACGGGATACAGAATGATTTTGGAATAAAGTTTTTATTTCATTAGAACAAACTAGTACTTTCTCAATTCAAGGTTAAATGATGTGTTTATCAGGTTCAAGCAGTTTCAACCAGTTTTATTTAGTGGAGTAACTGATATTTTCATTTCATCAGTAGTGGCCGAAATGATGCTCCTCACGGGATACAGAGTGATTTTGGAAGAAAGTTTTTATTTCATTAGAACAAACTAGTACTTTCTCAATTCAAGTTTAAATGATGTGTTTATCATGTTCAAGCAGTTTCAACCAGTTTTATTTAGTGGAGTAACTGCTATTTTCATTTCATCGGGAGTGGCCGAAATGATGCTCCACACGGGATATAGAGTAATTTTGGAATAAAGTTTTTATTTCCTTAGAACAAACTAGTACTTTCTCAATTCAAGTTTAAACATGATGGACTTAGCAGTTGCAAGTACTTTCAACAAATTAAATTTAGTGGAGTAACTGCTATTTTCATTTCATCAGTAGTGGCCGAAATGATGCTCCTCACGGGATACAGAGTGATTTTGGAATAAAGTTTTTATTTCATTAGAACAAACTAGTACTTTCTCAATTCAAGTTTAAACATGATGGACTTAGCAGTTGCAAGTACTTTCAACAAATTAAATTTAGTGGAGTAACTGCTATTTTCATTTCATCGGGAGTGGCCGAAATGATGCTCCTCACGGGATTTAGAGTGATTTGGAATAAAGTTTTTATTTCATTAGAACAAACTAGTACTTTCTCAATTCAAGGTTAAACATGATGGACTTAGCAGTTGCAAGCACTTTCAAACAATTATATTTAGTGGAGTAAATGCTATTTTCATTTCATCAGGAGTGGCCGAAATGATGCTCCACACGGGATATAGAGTGATTTTGGAATAAAGTTTTTATTTCATTAGAACAAACTAGTACTTTCTCAATTCAAGGTTAAATGATGTGTTTATCAGGTTCAAGCAGTTTCAACCAGTTTTATTTAGTGGAGTAACTGCTATTTTCATTTCATCAGGAGTGGCCGAAATGATGCTCCACACGGGATATAGAGTAATTTTGGAATAAAGTTTTTATTTCCTTAGAGCAAACTGGTACTTTTCAATTCAAGTGTAAACATGAAGTGTTTATTAGGTTAAAGCAGTTTCAACCTCTTTTATTATGCTAGGTTTGACTGTTATGGTCTTTTCATCAGTTGTTGCCGAAAAGATGCTTCAGACGAGATACTGAGTATGTTTTTAGAATAAAGTTTTAATTTCATTAGGACTAACTCGTACTTTCACTATTCAAGTATGTAAATGTACACTAACACAACTATTGCTCAACCAAGGTGCTAAAAACACTGTGTTATAGTTGCGAGGTTACAATTTGTATAGACTACAGAAGTGAAAGCCACAAAGCCATCACTTGTGCATTAACAACATTTTCGCACTTTTCGAAACACAGCTTTTGCGTGACTCCTATCATGAGTCGTCAGAGACACTGCGTGCTCAGAGCAAAGATACCTCGGGAGCCACATGACCCAATTGAAGACTGTTGTCGCCGGTCTTCTATGACTGTCTACACAGGAAAGAAGAAACCTCAACAGCGAGTTGCTATGACACACATCCATCAGTGCTCTCAGCCGCACCACCACGTGGTCTCGCAGCTCTTTCACTCCTTTTCAGGAGAAGGAACATTGTAATTTTCCAGCACCTCACAGTGCTATCAGCTCCCTCACTCTCTCCACCGGAGAGAACCAGGATGTTCTAGCTCAGATGACTCTGACCATTCCGATATCCCAAGGGTACCTGGTCTTTGGACCTTCCAGCTTGAGTCCCTTGCAGAGGACATAGAGCAGTTCGAACCAAACAACCCGGAAATTCGTGTAGCGGACTACCTGGGGGAGGTTGAACGCTGCCTCTTCAACCTGCCTCATCCTTCGTCCCGAGAGAAGCTTACGCTTCTCTGGAAGATGACATCCAAGAGTGTCCATGTTTACATAGAGTCCCTCCCATCTGCCATCAGAGACCATTACTCAGCCCTCTGTCATGCACTTAGGGAAGCAGGATCATCTGCACAATGATCCTGCCTCTGCAAACTTTGGTGCATTTACAATCACTCAAAAGGGGGCGGAGACTCCCAGATAGTATTTATCTGGGGCTGCCTACTAAGGGCTGCCTACTTCCAAGGCCACAATGCACCAGGATTGGACAAAGACCAGACTTTTAAGTCCCTCTTTGTTAACAACCTCCACAACAGTGGTCGCCCTTTTCTGCAGGACCAAAAACCCCACCATGAAAGACCTCCGCAACCATGCGCAGATGGTGTGGGAGCTGCACCACCGTTCAGGTGAAAACTATGATGGTGATGCAGGTGTCCTGAGGTCTCAGGTGAGGAGAGGTAAGTCTAAAAACCGAGGCTGAGGTCAGACTCAAAACAACTGGGATGCAGATGTCCCACAGTGGATTAAAACCTGCATCAGAGAGGTGAAGCAGCACCTGAACCCGCCTGGTAAGAAGGGACCTGGCTCCCCCTGACCGCATGACTTAGCCCCTCCCCTCCGCACACAAGGTTCATTTTGGCCGGAGGAGGAGATCCAGGAGGTGAAAGAGGCCCATTTGACATTCTTGGGTAATCTTGGCTATGCCAACCACAGATACACTTCAGTGGTGGTAGGGGTTGTTGACACTCTCTCACTGCTTGGTACTGGGTCAGAAATCCCCCTCATGTGTTCAGACACCTTCGCACGGGTTGCTAGAACCACGCTTGCGCATGCCACTTAAGGAAAGCCACTTCAGGTGGAAGAGTGTAGCATAAACATCCGAGGCTTCACTCAGGACTTGCACCACATCACTCAATGTGTCTGGGTCAACAGCTTTCCAGGACATGTCAGCGACGCATCCCATCCACGTCACTGATCTGGACACAGAAGAACTGCTTATTGGTCAGGACATCCTAAACCGACTCGCTGCCACCAAACGGCGCCTTTGGTCCCAAGTCGTCAGCCCGACTCCCATTGGCTAAGAACTAGGCCACCCAGCTTCCAACAGCCATCGTTCAGCCAACCCACAGGTCCAAAATCTGACACCTATCTGACACCTGGTCAGATTAAAGTGACCGCATTTCCACCTTTAGAGATGTTAACTGACAGTTCATTCCACAATCTTGAACTAATTCTCATCTCATTGACAATCTGCCTTCGTCCCTCACCAGCGACGACACGCATGACACAACTCTCCTCATTTCCACAACCAAAACCATCACCAGCACTCACCATGTTAACCTTGAACAGGTTCTTCATGGTACAAAACCGAGCACCGAAGGTGACATGGTTGTGCACGCTCCAATGACTCAACCAGAGAATACAGACATTTCAGCTAAACAGACCATGTCTGTACCAGAAGAACCTTATTCAGGCTTCGAGTCAAAGACCGAGCAACGCTCTGCTGAGGCTCGCGCTTTACCACAACAGAAACAAGGAGATGCATTTGTATGAGGAGGTCTCCCGCGATTATCACACGATCTTCGCAAGGGACTCGCACAAAAGGGGGGGGGAGTCACAGACTCACTCCCCCCCCCACCCAGTGCGCGTCCCCACTGACCTCAAGGCACTGCCATCTTCTGAAACCCAGTACAAACCCTTTCTAGCTGACGGGGTCAAGCGGTCCTGGGCCTGAATTCACTGGTTTGAAACAGCCTGCGCTCGAATCTCACACCTTCCCTGTTATTCAAAATTGTTATATCTAAAGAGAAACATTAATCAATTTAAATAACACTTTTTTTGGCATTAACTATTTCCAGTTTAGCTGGTGGTGGCCCAATGTCATTATTATTTGATAAATAACCAATTTATTCTAATGAATAATTTTTCATAAATAAATTATTTTTGATAAAATGTTGCTCCGTGCTCTTGTTTATCTTCCAACATGTGAGATGTTGTTGATGAATACACAGCACAGTTCCACAGTAACCAATGTGTTTTACACAGCCACAAAAGAAACAGAACACGTCATCAGTCTGCCACGGGACATACACAGAGAGTCAGTTTAGTATTACCATTAGCATGCATTTAATTGGACTGTGGAAGAAAACCAGAGAACCCTGAGGAAACACATGCACACACAAGTTAATTCCACAAACACCTCCAGGTGGATTTAAACCCACGATTTTCTGTATGTAGCCATTGAGACAATTTGACCATTGTAATTGATAGAGCTGATAAAACATTTATTTGGTATATAGTTGTAATCTCAATATGAAAGGTTGTAGAAATTAATCATGCCGAAAAACTCCTGCAGGGCCTTAACCGAGGCTGGACGAGGAAAATCTGTCACCGCTTGTACCTTAGAAGGCAACGGAATGGCACCCTGAGTTGAAATACGATGACCCAAAAAGTCAATACCAGGCAGACCAAACTGGCACTTAGCAGGGTTGACAATAAGGCCATGTTCCTCAAGGCCAGACCTGGGCATTTTAAGGCCCGCGGGACCCGATTCTGACCGGCCCGCGAAAGATTGCTTAGAATTAAGAAAACAAAAGCTTCTTTCGAATTTTAATGCGTAGACTAAAACCATCGGCTGTATAAACTAAAACGGAAATGCTTTTACTTTGAAGCCTGTTTATTTATGAACAGTGTACGTAACCTACGTATGTCGTATACGTACCCCGTAAAACAAGTCAATCAGTGCATGTGATTAGCGGTCATTGTCGCCCCTCAATGATGTACGGGCACGTCAAGAAAAGAAAGGTGGATGCTGAAGGCCGAAATTTCAAGAAGATTTGGAGCACTAAATATTTGTTTACTGAAGTCGGTGGTAAACCCGTCTGTTTAGTTTGTGGTGAGCACGTCGCCGTGTTTAAGGAGTATAATGTGAGTCGGCATTATGAGACAAAACACGCGGAGAAATACAGACACTTGGTGGAGGCTGAGAGAGCGCGAATATCAGAAGACTTGCTAGCAAAGCTAGCAAAACAACAAGGCTGTTTTAGCAAGCTACACACAGCCCGGGATGCAGTGACCAAGACCAGCTTCGTCATATCCCACAAAATCTCTAAAAACAGCAAGCCGTTCTCGGATGGCGAGTTTGTGAAAGAGTGCTTGGTGGACTCTGCCGCGCTAATATGCCCTGAGAATAAAGAAGCATTTGAAAAAGTCCCGCTGTCCAGGCGAACCGTCACCAGAAGGGTGGAAGGAATCGCGGAGAATCTCGAATGTCAGCTCAAAAGTGGAGTTGAAAGTTTTGACTTTTTCTCTTTGGCTTTGGATGAGAGCTGTGATGTCCGTGACACTGCCCAGTTACTGGTGTTTCTCCGGGGAATAAGGCAGAACTTCAAGATTACGGAGGAGCTGGCAGCATTGAGGTCAATAAAAGGAACGACAACGGGAAGCGATCTGTTCAAGGAGGTCGATGCATGCATGGTCAAGCTTGGACTGAAATGGGACAAACTGGTAGGGGTCACTACTGATGGTTGTCCGAATATGACAGGAAAACATGTCGGACTTTTGAAACAGATCCAAGATAAAGTGACTGAACTCGGCACAGAGCATCATTTAGTGTTGATACATTGTATTATACATCAGCATGTACTGTGCAGGTCTGTGCTAAAACTTAACCATGTTATTGATGTTGTAACAAAAACGGTTAACTTGATCAGGGCACGAGCATTAAATCACAGGCAGTTTGTTGCACTTTTAGAGGAGCATGAGAATGAACATGGTGACATCATGTACTACACAGCTGTCAGATGGCTCAGTCTGGGCAAAGTGCTCAAAAGATTTGGGGACCTGAAAACAGAGATTCAAGAGTTTTGTGAGATGAAAGGCAAAAACATCCCGAGCTTTCAGATATGAACTGGATGGCAGATTTTGCATTTGCTGTTGATGTGACGGCACTGATGAATGAACTGAGCACTAAACTGCAAGGCAAGGGCCTTTTCGTTCATGACATGCATAACCTTGTGAAGGCTTTTATGAGAAAGTTGCTGTTTCTTTCAAGTCAACTACAGAACAACACTCTCACTCACATGCAAACCCTTAAAGAAGTCAGACCATCAGCTAATCATCTCTGCAGGTACTCATCCATGTTAGGAGATTTGCGTGGTGAGTTTTTAAGGCGATTTGATGATTGTAAAAACATTGAGGATGAAATGCACCTGGTTTCCTCTCCCTTTGCCTGCAGAGTAGATGATGCACCCAGTGATGTTCAGCTGGAGCTCATTGACCTGCAGTCTGACACAGTACTGGCAGAGCACTTTAAGTCAGCATCACTGCTGGAGTTCTACTCATCTCTTAAGGAGGAGAACTTTCCAAACATGAGGAGACATGCTCAGAAGATGTTGGTTCTGTTTGGATCTACCTACATATGTGAACAAACATTCTCAGTAATGAAGTTTACCAAATCCAGGTTCAGATCCTCTCTTACTGATGATCATCTGTCAGCTGTGCTTCGCATCTCCACCTCAGACATTCAACCTGACTTTAATGCACTCGTTAAAGGGCAGCAAAGGCTAGATTTCTCTCACTGAACAAGAAAATACACAAAAGTGTGTTCACTATTACTTTTTGTCTGCACAGCTTGGCAGTTTGACAATCATTATGTGACATATCTTGTTAATGATATTTGACATACAAAGACATTGTGATGTCTTAATAGAAAAAAGTGTTTTTGGTTAATGTAATTAAAAAAAGAGTTACAAATGTTTCATGTTTACAATTGTTTTGAATAACTGCACTGAATAAAAACATTTTTTGTTAAAATAACCCTCACTTTCTCTTTACCTAATAATAACACAGACACTTACCAGCATGTGTAAACAATGCCATTTGCTGCTTTCAATGTAGAAATAAAATTCATATGCAGAATAGAGTTTAAACTTTTGGCCCGGCCCTCCACAATATTTTCTGCTTCTCATTTGGCCCCTTCGGAAAAATAATTGCCCACCCCTGGTCAAGGCGCTGAAAAACTTGCTTTAGGTGTGAAAAATGCTCCTCAACTGAAGAACTAGCCACCAAGATGTCGTCCAGGTAAACAGAAACGAAAGCGAGGTCGCGCAGCACCGAGTCCATCAACTTCTGAAAAGCCGTGCCTCTACTCTTGCCTGGCCATAATAAAACAAAAAAAAATGACAAGAAAGAATAGAAAGTGTCATCTGCTCAGTGTATTGACACATCTTATACACAGCAGACACAAATTGCACTTAACAAGTTTTGAACAATCAAAACTCAGTAACCAATCAGGTGTCTAACATTGATTTTTTTTTTTTTAGAGAATCAAAACCACAATATAAATAAAGCTTTCAATTTCTATTCAAGAAAATGTGCCCATCTTTTCTAAAACTCTCTCTCCCTCTCTCTCTCTCTCTCTCTCTCTCTCTCACTCTCTCTCTCTCTCTCTCTCTCTCTCTCTCGCCCCGCTTCCTCATTAGTTTTAATGTTGTTTTTTTTCCGGAATAAATGTGAATGTTTGATGAGAGGCTGTATCAGGCAGCATGAGTCACTCATTGAGTAAAAAGAAAAAAGTGATGGAACGTGTCGCCCCAATTAATCCCTAAAACACAAGAGCCTCTAAACGTATTGAGAACAGGTAGGAAGCATGTTACAAGCTAATAAAACTAGTAAACAGAGTCCATGTGTGTATCAGTGAAAGTGAGCGGGTTTTATGTTTCTATGTTTCTTCAGGTGAGATGTCCAGTTCCTGGACGTTCACAGCACGTTCACGGCTGGGAGACATAGTTTGCATTGTACAGAGAGGTTAAGAGATTTCTCCGACTTTAAAACATAGTGGTGAAAGCAACTCTCTGCATAATCCATGGCAAAGCATGGATTGTCAGCCTGAAAGCGTCGGGAAGTGTCACAATGCCAGTGCATGGCGCATGTGACAGCTGCATTTCTAGTTTATTCCATCTGATTTCTACTGTAATCCTGCTCAGTAATCCCAGTTTTTATCGAATATACCTGTAATGAGATTACACATTTTTTTTGTACTGTAACAGATTACAGTTATATGTTATATAACATATATGTTATATGTTTTTTGTATCCTAGTTATGAAACACTGTTACATGTATTCCATTACTACCCAACCCTGGTTGCACCTAAACATGTGATACACACTCAGACCTTACTGAGACTTAATAAACTAAAGTTTTCTAGCTGTGCAATGACTTGAAGTAAAGCTCTGGTAAACAAGCTGCATGTAATGATGTTCATGTAGGTACAAACAGCCAGAAGAGTCTTTAGAGCCAGAAGTGGACAGACGAAATCACCTTGCACTGCAGGTGACAGGAGGAGCAGCAAGGTGGGCGAGATACAGGTTCTGGGAGATTCCCACAACACACTGTAGACAAAAGAAAAGTGTTAAATGCACAGGTTCCACAAGTTGAGAGACTCTTAAGATCAACACCAGGAGACACCAGATCACTTTGATTGATTGTGAGGACAACATACACGGAGTGAGGTGGTATTGAAAGGCTAATTGCAGGAGGAAAGGTTTGTTTTGTAGAATGGGTCTCTTGTATTAAATTCAATGTAATTTGGATCAAATGTCTTTGTTATTTTAAAAGCATGTTTTGTTGTGAGATGTAATTTAATTTAATCACAATAACCAGCCAAAGTATTTTCTATGTTTACTACGTTTAAAACTAAATGATCAACCATCTCAACAGTCATTGGTGGACATTTAATGCATGTTTCATCACCTGAAGAGTCCAACTTTGCTTTACATCTTTAACTTATATACAAGTGAAATCACAGCTCTAAGTTCTTGTTACTGAATAGTCCCTAAACGGCTCACCTACATGGCTGTGAGGCCCTGTCCGGAGGGATGGATGAGCCCGATGAAACGTGGGATCAGCCGTT
The DNA here is from genome assembly GCF_963422515.1 of Blennius ocellaris. NCBI lineage: Eukaryota > Metazoa > Chordata > Actinopteri > Blenniiformes > Blenniidae > Blennius > Blennius ocellaris. The sequence goes on along the minus strand of NW_027662071.1, from coordinate 964 downwards.
GGTGGAGATTTCCACTCAACCCTTTGAAGCGCTGCTCCCACGTTCCTCCACTTGGACCATGGTTTAATCGAGGAAAATCATGTCACACTGAAAAAACAATTCTGTCATTTCATTTTTGAGTGTACTTTTTTAAGATAGAGCTTCTCAGGCTTCTCTAAACGTATTGAGAACAGGTAGGAAGCATGTTACAAGCTAATAAAACTAGTAAACAGAGTCCATGTGTGTATCAGTGAAAGTGAGCGGGTTTTATGTTTCTATGTTTCTTCAGGTGAGATGTCCAGTTCCTGGACGTTCACAGCACGTTCACGGCTGGGAGATATAGTTTGCATTGTACAGAGAGGTTAAGAGATTTCTCCGACTTTAAAACATAGTGGTGAAAGCAACTCTCTGCATAATCCATGGCAAAGCATGGATTGTCAGCCTGAAAGCGTCGGGAAGTGTCACAATGCCAGTGCATGGCGCATGTGACAGCTGCATTTCTAGTTTATTCCATCTGATTTCTACTGTAATCCTGCTCAGTAATCCCAGTTTTTATCGAATATACCTGTAATGAGATTACACATTTTTTTTGTACTGTAACAGATTACAGTTATATGTTATATAACATATATGTTATATGTTTTTTGTATCCTAGTTATGAAACACTGTTACATGTATTCCATTACTACCCAACCCTGGTTGCACCTAAACATGTGATACACACTCAGACCTTACTGAGACTTAATAAACTAAAGTTTTCTAGCTGTGCAATGACTTGAAGTAAAGCTCTGGTAAACAAGCTGCATGTAATGATGTTCATGTAGGTACAAACAGCCAGAAGAGTCTTTAGAGCCAGAAGTGGACAGACGAAATCACCTTGCACTGCAGGTGACAGGAGGAGCAGCAAGGTGGGCGAGATACAGGTTCTGGGAGATTCCCACAACACACTGTAGACAAAAGAAAAGTGTTAAATGCACAGGTTCCA